>NW_027522920.1:0-69760 GCF_052094955.1 Ictidomys tridecemlineatus
CTCAGCAAACATTTTTTCACCCAATCTTGATGATTCTTTCAGGTAATGATCAGTACACCAAAACCACTTGGCTCACCAAATTTCGTTCTTCTAGGTTAAACCGTTCTTTTGCAGTAACCGTTTTCATTTTTAGGTTTCACTCTGTTTTCTCCTATAGGGATACATGTATTTGGAACTCTAAATCAAACACGGTTTGTGCTAACTCTTTGAAACTTGACACAATAAAGCAGTTTCAAGTTCTATCTCTATGCTTTGTTTGCTGTTGATGTAGCCCTAAGCAGAGACTGGCGAAAATCACTTTCATGGAAATGGGTTGCCAAGCTTCCAAAAAACTACGAGTTGCCTGAAATCTCAGCAAACATTTTTTCACCCAATCTTTATGATTCTTTCAGGTAATGATCAGTACACCAAAACCACTTGGCTCACCAAATTTCGTTCTTCCAGGTTAAACCGTTCGTTTGCAGTAACCGTTTTCATTTTTAGTTTTCACTCTGTTTTCTCCTATAGGGATACATGTATTTGGAACTCTAAATCAAACACGGTTTGTGCTAGCTCTTTGAAACTTGACACAATAAAGCAGTTTCAAGTTCTATCTCTACGCTTTGTTTGCTGTTGATGTAGCCCTAAGCAGAGACTGGCCAAAATCACTTTCATGGAAAGGGGTTGCCAAACTACCAAAAAAATACGAGTTGCCTGAAATCTCAGCAAACATTTGTTCACCCAATCTTGATGATTCTTTCAGGTAATGATCAGTACACCAAAACCACTTGGCTCACCAAATATCGTTCTTCTAGGTTAAACCGTTCGTTTGCGGTAACCGTTTTCATTTTTAGGTTTCACTCTGTTTTCTCCTATAGGGATACATGTATTTGGAATCCTAAATCAAACACGGTTTGTGCTAGCTCTTTGAAACTTGACACAATAAAGCAGTTTCAAGTTCTATCTCTATGCTTTGTTTGCTGTTGATGTAGCCCTAAGCAGAGACGGGCGAAAATCACTTTCATGGAAAGGCGTTGTCAAGCTTCCAAAAAAGTACGAGTTGCCTGAAGTCTCAGCAAACATTTTTTCACCCAATCTTGATGATTCTTTAAGGTAATGATCCGTACACCAAAACCACTTGGCTCACCAAATTTCGTTCTTCTTGGTAAAACCGTTCGTTTGCAGTGACCGTTTTCATTTTTAGGTTTCACTCTGTTTTCTCCTATAGGGATACATGTATTTGGAACTCTAAATCAAACACGGTTTGTGCTAGCTCTTTGAAACTTGACACAATAAAGCAGTTTCAAGTTCTGTCTCTATGGTTTGTTTGCTGTTGATGTAGCCCTAAGCAGAGACTGGCGAAAATCACTTTCATGGAAAGGGTTTGCCAAGCTTCCAAAAAACTACGAGTTGCCTGAAATCTCAGCAAACATTTTTTCACCCAATCTTGATGATTCTTTCAGGTAATGATCAGTACACCAAAACCACTTGGATCACCAAATTTCGTTCTTCTAGGATAAACCGTTCGTTTGCAGGGACCGTTTTCATTTTTAGGTTTCACTCTGTTTACTCCTATAGGGATACATGCATTTGGAACTCTATGTCAAACATGGTTTGTGCTAGCTTTTTGAAACTTGACACAATAAAGCAGTTTCAAGTTCTATCTCTATGCTTTGTTTGCTGTTGATGTAGCCCTAAGCAGAGACTGGCGAAAATCACTTTCATGGAAAGGGGTTGCCAAGCTTCCAAAAAACTACGAGTTGCCTGAAATCTCAGCAAACATTTTTTCACCCAATCTTGATGGTTCTTTCAGGTAATGATCAGTACACCAAAACCAATTGGCTCACCAAATTTCATTCTTCTAGGTTAAACCGTTGGTTTGCAGTAACCGTTTTCATTTTTAGGTTTCACTCTGTTTTCTCCTATAGGGATACATGTATATGGAACTCTAAATCAAACACGGTTTGTGCTAGCTCTTTGAAACTTGACAAAATAAAGCAGTTTCCAGTTCTCTCTCTATGCTTTGTTTGGTGTTGATGTAGCCCTAAGCAGAGACTGGCGAAAATCACTTTCATGGAAAGTGGTTGCCAAGCTTCCAAAAAGCTACTAGTTGCCTGAAATCTCATCAAACATTTTTTCAACCAATCTTGATGATTCTTTCAGGTAATGATCAGTACACCAAAACCACTTGGCTCACCAAATTTCGTTCTTCTAGGTTAAACCGTTCGTTTGCAGTAACCGTTTTCATTTTTAGGTTTCACTCTGTTTTCTCCTATAGGGATACATGTATTTGGAACTAAATCAAACATGGTTTGTGCTAGCTCTTTGAAACTTGACACAATAAAGCAGTTTCAAGTTTTATCCCTACGCTTTGTTTGCTGTTGATGTAGCCCTAAGCAGAGACTGGCGAAAATCACTTTCATGGAAAGTGGTTGCCAAGTTTCCAAAAAGCTACTAGTTGCCTGAAATCTCAGCAAACATTTTTTCACCCAATCTTGATGATTCTTTCAGGTAATGATCAGTACACCAAAACCACTTGGCTCACCAAATTTCGTTCTTCTAGGTTAAACCGTTCGTTTGCAGTCACCGTTTTCATTTTTAGGTTTCACTCTGTTTTCTCCTATAGGGATACATGCATTTGGAACTCTAAATCAAACATGGTTTGTGCTAGCACTTTGAAACTTGACACAATAAAGCAGTTTCATGTTCTATCTCTACGCTTTGTTTGCTGTTGATGTAGGCCTAAGCAGAGACTGGCAAAAATCACTTTCATGGAAAGGGGTTGCCAAACTTCCAAAAAACTACGAGTTGCCTGAAATCTCAGCAAACATTTGTTCACCCAATCTTGATGATTCTTTCAGGTAATGATCCGTACACCAAAACCACTTGATTCACCAAATTTCGTTCTTCTAGGTTAAACCGTTCGTTTGCAGTGACCGTTTTCATTTTTAGGTTTCACTCTGTTTTCTCCTATAGGGATACATGTATTTGGAACTCTAAATCAAACAGGGTTTCTGCTAGCTCTTTGAAACTTGACACAATAAAGCAGTTTCCAGTTCTATCTCTATGGTTTGTTTGCTGTTGATGTAGCCCTAAGCAGAGACTGGCGAAAATCACTTTCATGGAAAGGGGTTGCCAAGCTTCCAAAAAACTACAAGTTGCCTGAAATCGCAGCAAACATTTTTTCACCCAATATTGATGATTCTTTCAGGTAATGATCAGTACATCAAAACCACTTGGCTCACCAAATTTCGTTCTTCTAGGTTAAACCGTTCGTTTGCAGTGACCGTTTTCATTTTTAGGTTTCACTCTGTTTACTCCTATAGGGATACATGTATTTTGAACTCTAAATCAAACACGGTTTGTGCTAGCTCTTTCAAACTTGACACAATAAAGCAGATTCCAGTTCTATCTCTATGCTTTGTTTGCTGTTGTTGTAGCCCTAAGCAGAGACTGGCGAAAATCACTTTCATGGAAAGGGGTTGCCAAGCTTCCAAAAAACTATGAGTTGCCTGAAATCTCAGCAAACATTTTTTCACCCAATCTTGATGATTCTTTCAGGTAATGATCAGTACACAAAAACCACTTGGCTCACCAAATTTCGTTCTTCTAGGTTAAACCGTTCGTTTGCAGTGACCGTTTTCATTTTTAGGTTTCACTCTGTTTTCTCCTATAGGGATACATGTATTTGGAACTCTAAATCAAACACGGTTTGTGGTAGCTTTTTGAAACTTGACACAATAAAGCAGTTTCATATTCTATCTCTATGCTTTGTTTGCTGTTGATGTAGCCCTAAGCAGAGACTGGCGAAATCACTTTCATGGAAAGGGGTTGCCAGCTTCCAAAAAAACTACGAGTTGCCTGAAATCTCAGCAAACATTTTTTTACCCAATCTTGATGATTCTTTCAGGTAATGATCAGTACACCAAAACCACTTGGCTCACCAAATTTCGTTCTTCTACGTAAAACCGTTGGTTTGCAGTAACCGTTTTCATTTTTAGGTTTCACTCTGTTTTCTCCTATAGGGATACATGTATTTGGAACTCTAAATCAAACACGGTTTGTGCTAGCTCTTTGAAACTTGACACAATAAAGCAGTTTCAAGTTCTATCTCTACGCTTTGTTTGCTGTTGATGTAGCCCTAAGCAGAGACTGGCGAAAATCACTTTCATGGAAAGTGGTTGCCAAGTTTCCAAAAAGCTACTAGTTGCCTGAAATCTCAGCAAACATTTTTTCACCCAATCTTGATGATTCTTTCAGGTAATGATCAGTACACCAAAACCACTTGGCTCACCAAATTTCGTTCTTCTAGGTTAAACCGTTCGTTTGCAGTCACCGTTTTCATTTTTAGGTTTCACTCTGTTTTCTCCTATAGGGATACATGTATTTGGAACTCTAAATCAAACATGGTTTGTGCTAGCACTTTGAAACTTGACACAATAAAGCAGTTTCAAGTTCTATCTCTATGCTTTGTTTGCTCTTGATGTAGGCCTAAGCAGAGACTGGCAAAAATCACTTTCATGGAAAGGGGTTGCCAAACTTCCAAAAAACTACGAGTTGCCTGAAATCTCAGCAAACATTTGTTCACCCAATCTTGATGATTCTTTCAGGTAATGATCAGTACACCAAAACCACTTGGCTCACCAAATATCGTTCTTCTAGTTTAAACCGTTCGTTTGCGGTAACCGTTTTCATTTTTAGGTTTCACTCTGTTTTCTCCTATAGGGATACATGTATTTTGAACCCTAAATCAAACACGGTTTGTGCTAGCTCTTTGAAACTTGACACAATAAAGCAGTTTCAAGTTCTATCTCTATGCTTTGTTTGCTGTTGATGTAGCCCTAAGCAGAGACAGGCGAAAATCACTTTCATGGAAAGGCGTTGCCAAGCTTCCAAAAAACTACGAGTTGCCTGAAATCTCAGCAAACATTTTTTCACCCAATCTTGATGATTCTTTCAGGTAATCATCCGTACACCAAAACCACTTGACTCACCAAATTTCGTTCTTCTAGGTTAAACCGTTCGTTTGCAGTGACCGTTTTCATTTTTAGGTTTCACTCTGTTTTCTCCTATAGGGATACATGTATTTGGAACTCTAAATCAAACACGGTTTCTGCTAGCTCTTTGAAACTTGACACAATAAAGCAGTTTCAAGTTCTATCTCTATGGTTTGTTTGCTGTTGATGTAGCCCTAAGCAGAGACTGGCGAAAATCACTTTCATGGAAAGTGGTTGCCAAGTTTCCAAAAAGCTACTAGTTGCCTGAAATCTCAGCAAACATTTTTTCACCCAATCTTGATGATTCTATCAGGTAATGATCAGTACACCAAAACCACTTGGCTCACCAAATTTCGTTCTTCTAGGTTAAACCGTTCGTTTGCAGTCACCGATTTAATTTTTAGGTTTCACTCTGTTTTCTCCTATAGGGATATATGTATTTGGAACTCTAAATCAAACATGGTTTGTGCTAGCACTTTGAAACTTGACACAATAAAGCAGTTTCAAGTTCTATCTCTACGCTTTGTTTGCTGTTGATGTAGGCCTAAGCAGAGACTGGCAAACATCACTTTCATGGAAAGGGGTTGCCAAACTTACAAAAAACTACGCGTTGCCTGAAATCTCAGCAAACATTTGTTCACCCAATCTTGATGATTCTTTCAGGTAATTATCAGTACACCAAAACCACTTGGCTCACCAAATATCTTTCTTCTAGGTTAAACCGTTCGTTTGCGGTAACCGTTTACATTTTTAGGTTTCACTCTGTTTTCTCCTATAAGGATACATGTATTTGGAACCCTAAATCAAACACGGTTTGTGCTAGCTCTTTGAAACTTGACACAATAAAGCAGTTTCAAGTTCTATCTCTATGGTTTGTTTGCTGTTGATGTAGCCCTAAGCAGAGACTGGCGAAAATCACTTTCATGGAAAGGGGTTGCCAAGCTTCCAAAAAACTACAAGTTTCCTGAAATCGCAGCAAACATTTTTTCACCCAATATTGATGATTCTTTCCGGTAATGATCAGTACACCAAAACCACTTGGCTCACCAAATTTCGTTCTTCTAGGTTAAACCGTTCGTTTGCAGTGACCGTTTTCATTTTTAGGTTTCACTCTGTTTACTCCTATAGGGATACATGTATTTTGAACTCTAAATCAAACACGGTTTGTGCTAGCTCTTTGAAACTTGACACAATATAGCAGATTCCAGTTCTATCTCTATGCTTTGTTTGCTGTTGTTGTAGCCCTAAGCAGAGACTGGCGAAAATCACTTTCATGGAAAGGGGTTGCCAAGCTTCCAAAAAACTACGAGTTGCCTGAAATCTCAGCAAACATTTTTTCACCCAATCTTGATGATTCTTTCAGGTAATGATCAGTACACCAAAACCACTTGGCTCACCAAATTTCGTTCTTCTAGGTTAAACCGTTCGTTTGCAGTAACCGTTTTCATTTTTAGGTTTCACTCTGTTTTCTCCTATAGGGATACATGTATTTGGAACTCTAAATCAAACACGGTTTGTGCTAGCTCTTTGAAACTTGACACAATAAAGCAGTTTCAAGTTCTAACTCTATGGTTTGTTTGCTGTTGATGTAGCCCTAAGCAGAGACTGGCGAATATAACTTTCATGGAAATGGGTTGCCAAGCTTCCAAAAAACTACGAGTTGCCTGAAATCTCAGCAAAGATTTTTTCACCCAATCTTGATGATTCTTTCAGGTAATGATACGTACACAAAAACCACTTGACTCACCAAATTTCGTTCTTCTAGGTTAAACCGTTCGTTTGCAGTGACCGTTTTCATTTTTAGGTTTCACTCTGTTTTCTCCTATAGGGATACATGTATTTGGAACTCTACTTCAAACACGGTTTGTGCTAGCTCTTTGAAACTTGACACAATAAAGCAGTTTCCAGTTCTATCTCTATGGTTTGTTTGCTGTTGATGTAGCCCTAAGCAGAGACTGGCGAAAATCACTTTCATGGAAAGTGGTTGCCAAGTTTCCAAAAAGCTACTAGTTGCCTGAAATCTCAGCAAATATTTTTTCACCCAATCTTGATGATTCTTTCAGGTAATGATCAGTACACCAAAACCACTTGGCTCACCAAATTTCGTTCTTCTAGGTTAAACCGTTCGTTTGCAGTCACCATTTTCATTTTTAGGTTTCACTCTGTTTTCTCCTATAGGGATACATGTATTTGGAACTCTAAATCAAACATGGTTTGTGCTAGCACTTTGAAACTTGACACAATAAAGCAGTTTCAAGTTCTATCTCTATGCTTTGTTTGCTGTTGATGTAGGCCTAAGCAGAGACTGGCAAAAATCACTTTCATGGAAAGGGGTTGCCAAACTTCCAAAAAACTACGAGTTGCCTGAAATCTCAGCAAACATTTGTTCACCCAATCTTGATGATTCTTTCAGGTAATGATCAGTACACCAAAACCACTTGGCTCACCAAATATCGTTCTTCTATGTTAAACCGTTCGTTTGCGGTAACCGTTTTCATTTTTAGGTTTCACTCTGTTTTCTCCTATAGGGATACATGTATTTGGAACCCTAAATCAAACACGGTTTGTGCTAGCTCTTTGAAACTTGACACAATAAAGCAGTTTCAAGTTCTATCTCTATGCTTTGTTTGCTGTTGATGTAGCCCTAAGCAGAGACGGGCGAAAATCACTTTCATGGAAAGGGGTTGCCAAGCTTCCAAAAAACTACAAGTTGCCTGAAATCGCAGCAAACATATTTTCACCCAATATTGATGATTCTTTCAGGTAATGATCAGTACACCAAAACCACTTGGCTCACCAAATTTCGTTCTTCTAGGTTAAACCGTTCGTTTGCAGTGACCGTTTTCATTTTTAGGTTTCACTCTGATTACTCCTATAGGGATACATGTATTTTGAACTCTAAATCAAACATGGTTTGTGCTAGCTCTTTGAAACTTGACACAATAAAGCAGATTCCAATTCTGTCTCTAAGCTTTGTTTGCTGTTGTTGTAGCCCTAAGCCGAGACTGGCGAAAATCACTTTCATGGAAAGGGGTTGCCAAGCTTCCAAAAAACTACGAGTTGCCTGAAATCTCAGCAAACATTTTTTCACCCAATCTTGATGATTCTTTCAGGTAATGATCAGTACACCAAAACCACTTGGCTCACCAAATTTCGTTCTTCTAGGTTAAACCGTTCGTTTGCAGTAACCGTTTTCATTTTTAGGTTTCACTCTGTTTTCTCCTATAGGGATACATGTATTTGGAACTCTAAATCAAACAC
Organism: Ictidomys tridecemlineatus; assembly: GCF_052094955.1. Taxonomy (NCBI): domain Eukaryota; kingdom Metazoa; phylum Chordata; class Mammalia; order Rodentia; family Sciuridae; genus Ictidomys; species Ictidomys tridecemlineatus. The sequence goes on from NW_027522920.1 coordinate 8,238, forward strand.
GGTTTGTGGTAGCTTTTTGAAACTTGACACAATAAAGCAGTTTCATGTTCTATCTCTATGCTTTGTTTGCTGTTGATGTAGCCCTAAGCAGAGACTGGCGAAATCACTTTCATGGAAAGGGGTTGCGAAGCTTCCAAAAAAACTACGAGTTGCCTGAAATCTCAGCAAACATTTTTTTTACCCAATCTTGATGATTCTTTCAGGTAATGATCAGTACACCAAAACCACTTGGCTGACCAAATTTCGTTCTTCTAGGTAAAACCGTTGGTTTGCAGTAACCGTTTTCATTTTTAGGTTTCACTCTGTTTTCTCCTATAGGGATACATGTATTTGGAACCCTAAATCAAACACGGTTTGTGCTAGCTCTTTGAAACTTGACACAATAAAGCAGTTTCAAGTTCTATCTCTACGCTTTGTTTGCTGTTGATGTAGCCCTAAGCAGAGACTGGCGAAAATCACTTTCATGGAAAGTGGTTGCCAAGTTTCCAAAAAGCTACTAGTTGCCTGAAATCTCAGCAAACATTTTTTCACCCAATCTTGATGATTCTTTCAGGTAATGATCAATACACCAAAACCACTTGGCTCACCAAATTTCGTTCTTCTAGGTTAAACCGTTGGTTTGCAGTCACCGTTTTCATTTTTAGGTTTCACTCTGTTTTCTCCTATAGGGATACATGTATTTGGAACTCTAAATCAAACATGGTTTGTGCTAGCACTTTGAAACTTGACACAATAAAGCAGTTTCAAGTTCTATCTCTACGCTTTGTTTGCTGTTGATGTAGGCCTAAGCAGAGACTGGCAAAAATCACTTTCATGGAAAGGGGTTGCCAAACTTCCAAAAAACTACGAGTTGCCTGAAATCTCAGCAAACATTTGTTCACCCAATCTTGATGATTCTTTCAGGTAATGATCAGTACACCAAAACCACTTGGCTCACCAAATATCGTTCTTCTATGTTAAACCGTTCGTTTGCAGTGACCGTTTTCATTTTTAGGTTTCACTCTGTTTTCTCCTATAGGGATACATGTATTTGGAACTCTAAATCAAACACGGTTTCTGCTAGCTCTTTGAAACTTGACACAATAAAGCAGTTTCCAGTTCTATCTCTATGGTTTGTTTGCTGTTGATGTAGCCCTAAGCAGAGACTGGCGAAAATCACTTTCATGGAAAGGGGTTGCCAAGCTTCCAAAAAACTACAAGTTGCCTGAAATCTCAGCAAACATTTTTTCACCCAATATTGATGATTCTTTCAGGTAATGATCAGTACACCAAAACCACTTGGCTCACCAAATTTCGTTCTTCTAGGTTAAACCGTTCGTTGGCAGTGACCGTTTTAATTTTCAGGTTTCACTCTGTTTACTCCTATAGGGATACATGTATTTTGAACTCTAAATCAAACATGGTTTGTGCTAGCTCTTTGAAACTTGACACAATAAAGCAGATTCCAGTTCTATCTCTATGCTTTGTTTGCTGTTGTTGTAGCCCTAAGCAGAGACTGGCGAAAATCACTTTCATGGAAAGGGGTTGCCAAGCTTCCAAAAAAGTACGAGTTGCCTGAATTCTCAGCAAACATTTTTTCACCCAATCTTGATGATTCTTTCAGGTAATGATCAGTACACCAAAACCACTTGGCTCACCAAATTTCGTTCTTCTAGGTTAAACCGTTCGTTTGCAGTAACCGTTTTCATTTTTAGGTTTCACTCTGTTTTCTCCTATAGGGATACTTGTATTTGGAACTCTAAATCAAACACGGTTTGTGCTAGCTCTTTGAAACTTGACACAATAAAGCAGTTTCCAGTTCTGTCTCTATGGTTTGTGTGCTGTTGATGTAGCCCTAAGCAGAGACTGGCGAATATAACTTTCATGGAAATGGGTTGCCAAGCTTCCAAAAAACTACGAGTTGCCTGAAATCTCAGCAAACATTTTTTCACCCAATCTTGATGATTCTTTCAGGTAATGATACATACACAAAAACCACTTGACTCACCAAATTTCGTTCTTCTAGGTTAAACCGTTCGTTTGCAGTGACCGTTTTCATTTTTAGGTTTCACTCTGTTTTCTTCTATAGGGATACATGTATTTGGAACTCTAAATCAAACACGGTTTGTGCTAGCTCTTTGAAACTTGACACAATAAAGCAGTTTCAAGTTCTATCTCTATGCTTTGTTTGCTGTTGATGTAGCCCTAAGCAGAGACTGGCGAAATCACTTTCATGGAAAGGGGTTGCCAAGCTTCCAAAAAAACTACGAGTTTCCTGAAATCTCAGCAAACATTTTTTTTACCCAATCTTGATGATTCTTTCAGGTAATGATCAGTACACCAAAACCACTTGGCTCACCAAATTTCGTTCTTCTAGGTAAAACCGTTGGTTTACAGAAACCGTTTTCATTTTTACGTTTCACTCTGTTTTCTCCTATAGGGATACATGTATTTGGAACTCTAAATAAAACACGGTTTGTGCTAGCTCTTTGAAACTTGACACAATAAAGCAGTTTCCAGTTCTCTCTCTATGCTTTGTTCGCTGTTGATGTAGCCCTAAGCAGAGACTGGCAAAAATCACTTTCATGGAAAGGGGTTGCCAAGCTTCCAAAAAGCTTCGAGTTGCCCGAAATCTCAGCAAACATTTTTTCACCCAATCTTGATGATTCTTTCAGGTAATGATCAGTACACCAAAACCACTTGGCTCACCAAATTTCGTTCTTCTAGGTTAAACCGTTCGTTTGCAGTAACCGTTTTCATTTTTAGGTTTCACTCTGTTTTCTCCTATAGGGATACATGTATTTTGAACTCTAAATCAAACACGGTTTGTGCTAGCTTTTTGAAACTTGACACAATAAAGCAGTTTCACGTTCTATCTCAATGGTTTGTTTGCTGTTGATGTAGCCCTAAGCAGAGACTGGCGAAAATCACTTTCATGGAAAGGGGTTGCCAAGCTTCCATAAAACTACGAGTTTCCTGAAATCTCAGCAAACATTTTTTCACCCAATATTGATGATTCTTTCAGGTAATGATCAGTACACCAAAACCACTTGGCTCACCAAATTTCGTTCTTCTAGGTTAAACCGTTCGTTTGCAGTGACCGTTTTCATTTTTAGGTTTCACTCTGTTTACTCCTATAGGGATACATGTATTTTGAACTCTAAATCAAACATGGTTTGTGCTAGCTCTTTGAAACTTGACACAATAAAGCAGATTCCAATTCTGTCTCTAAGCTTTGTTTGCTGTTGTTGTAGCCCTAAGCCGAGACTGGCGAAAATCACTTTCATGGAAAGGGGTTGCCAAGCTTCCAAAAAACTACGAGTTGCCTGAAATCTCAGCAAACATTTGTTCACCCAATCTTGATGATTCTTTCAGGTAATGATCAGTACACCAAAACCACTTGGCTCACCAAATATCGTTCTTCTAGGTTAAACCGTTCGTTTGCGGTAACCGTTTTCATTTTTAGGTTTCACTCTGTTTTCTCCTATAGGGATACATGTATTTTGAACCCTAAATCAAACACGGTTTGTGCTAGCTCTTTGAAACTTGACACAATAAAGCAGTTTCAAGTTCTATCTCTATGCTTTGTTTGCTGTTGATGTAGCCCTAAGCAGAGACAGGCGAAAATCACTTTCATGGAAAGGCGTTGCCAAGCTTCCAAAAAACTACGAGTTGCCTGAAATCTCAGCAAACATTTTTTCACCCAATCTTGATGATTCTTTCAGGTAATCATCCGTACACCAAAACCACTTGACTCACCAAATTTCGTTCTTCTAGGTTAAACCGTTCGTTTGCAGTGACCGTTTTCATTTTTAGGTTTCACTCTGTTTTCTCCTATAGGGATACATGTATTTGGAACTCTAAATCAAACACGGTTTCTGCTAGCTCTTTGAAACTTGACACAATAAAGCAGTTTCAAGTTCTATCTCTATGGTTTGTTTGCTGTTGATGTAGCCCTAAGCAGAGACTGGCGAAAATCACTTTCATGGAAAGTGGTTGCCAAGTTTCCAAAAAGCTACTAGTTGCCTGAAATCTCAGCAAACATTTTTTCACCCAATCTTGATGATTCTATCAGGTAATGATCAGTACACCAAAACCACTTGGCTCACCAAATTTCGTTCTTCTAGGTTAAACCGTTCGTTTGCAGTCACCGATTTAATTTTTAGGTTTCACTCTGTTTTCTCCTATAGGGATATATGTATTTGGAACTCTAAATCAAACATGGTTTGTGCTAGCACTTTGAAACTTGACACAATAAAGCAGTTTCAAGTTCTATCTCTACGCTTTGTTTGCTGTTGATGTAGGCCTAAGCAGAGACTGGCAAACATCACTTTCATGGAAAGGGGTTGCCAAACTTACAAAAAACTACGCGTTGCCTGAAATCTCATCAAACATTTGTTCACCCAATCTTGATGATTCTTTCAGGTAATTATCAGTACACCAAAACCACTTGGCTCACCAAATATCTTTCTTCTAGGTTAAACCGTTCGTTTGCGGTAACCGTTTACATTTTTAGGTTTCACTCTGTTTTCTCCTATAAGGATACATGTATTTGGAACCCTAAATCAAACACGGTTTGTGCTAGCTCTTTGAAACTTGACACAATAAAGCAGTTTCAAGTTCTATCTCTATGGTTTGTTTGCTGTTGATGTAGCCCTAAGCAGAGACTGGCGAAAATCACTTTCATGGAAAGGGGTTGCCAAGCTTCCAAAAAACTACAAGTTTCCTGAAATCGCAGCAAACATTTTTTCACCCAATATTGATGATTCTTTCAGGTAATGATCAGTACACCAAAACCACTTGGCTCACCAAATTTCGTTCTTCTAGGTTAAACCGTTCGTTTGCAGTGACCGTTTTCATTTTTAGGTTTCACTCTGTTTACTCCTATAGGGATACATGTATTTTGAACTCTAAATCAAACACGGTTTGTGCTAGCTCTTTGAAACTTGACACAATATAGCAGATTCCAGTTCTATCTCTATGCTTTGTTTGCTGTTGTTGTAGCCCTAAGCAGAGACTGGCGAAAATCACTTTCATGGAAAGGGGTTGCCAAGCTTCCAAAAAACTACGAGTTGCCTGAAATCTCAGCAAACATTTTTTCACCCAATCTTGATGATTCTTTCAGGTAATGATCAGTACACCAAAACCACTTGGCTCACCAAATTTCGTTCTTCTAGGTTAAACCGTTCGTTTGCAGTAACCGTTTTCATTTTTAGGTTTCACTCTGTTTTCTCCTATAGGGATACATGTATTTGGAACTCTAAATCAAACACGGTTTGTGCTAGCTCTTTGAAACTTGACACAATAAAGCAGTTTCAAGTTCTATCTCTATGGTTTGTTTGCTGTTGATGTAGCCCTAAGCAGAGACTGGCGAATATAACTTTCATGGAAATGGGTTGCCAAGCTTCCAAAAAACTACGAGTTGCCTGAAATCTCAGCAAACATTTTTTCACCCAATCTTGATGATTCTTTCAGGTAATGATACGTACACAAAAACCACTTGACTCACCAAATTTCGTTCTTCTAGGTTAAACCGTTCGTTTGCAGTGACCGTTTTCATTTTTAGGTTTCACTCTGTTTTCTCCTATAGGGATACATGTATTTGGAACTCTACTTCAAACACGGTTTGTGCTAGCTCTTTGAAACTTGACACAATAAAGCAGTTTCCAGTTCTATCTCTATGGTTTGTTTGCTGTTGATGTAGCCCTAAGCAGAGACTGGCGAAAATCACTTTCATGGAAAGTGGTTGCCAAGTTTCCAAAAAGCTACTAGTTGCCTGAAATCTCAGCAAATATTTTTTCACCCAATCTTGATGATTCTTTCAGGTAATGATCAGTACACCAAAACCACTTGGCTCACCAAATTTCGTTCTTCTAGGTTAAACCGTTCGTTTGCAGTCACCATTTTCATTTTTAGGTTTCACTCTGTTTTCTCCTATAGGGATACATGTATTTGGAACTCTAAATCAAACATGGTTTGTGCTAGCACTTTGAAACTTGACACAATAAAGCAGTTTCAAGTTCTATCTCTATGCTTTGTTTGCTGTTGATGTAGGCCTAAGCAGAGACTGGCAAAAATCACTTTCATGGAAAGGGGTTGCCAAACTTCCAAAAAACTACGAGTTGCCTGAAATCTCAGCAAACATTTGTTCACCCAATCTTGATGATTCTTTCAGGTAATGATCAGTACACCAAAACCACTTGGCTCACCAAATATCGTTCTTCTATGTTAAACCGTTCGTTTGCGGTAACCGTTTTCATTTTTAGGTTTCACTCTGTTTTCTCCTATAGGGATACATGTATTTGGAACCCTAAATCAAACACGGTTTGTGCTAGCTCTTTGAAACTTGACACAATAAAGCAGTTTCAAGTTCTATCTCTATGCTTTGTTTGCTGTTGATGTAGCCCTAAGCAGAGACGGGCGAGAATCACTTTCATGGAAAGGGGTTGCCAAGCTTCCAAAAAACTACAAGTTGCCTGAAATCGCAGCAAACATTTTTTCACCCAATATTGATGATTCTTTCAGGTAATGATCAGTACACCAAAACCACTTGGCTCACCAAATTTCGTTCTTCTAGGTTAAACCGTTCGTTTGCAGTGACCGTTTTCATTTTTAGGTTTCACTCTGATTACTCCTATAGGGATACATGTATTTTGAACTCTAAATCAAACATGGTTTGTGCTAGCTCTTTGAAACTTGACACAATAAAGCAGATTCAAATTCTGTCTCTAAGCTTTGTTTGCTGTTGTTGTAGCCCTAAGCCGAGACTGGCGAAAATCACTTTCATGGAAAGGGGTTGCCAAGCTTCCAAAAAACTACGAGTTGCCTGAAATCTCAGCAAACATTTTTTCACCCAATCTTGATGATTCTTTCAGGTAATGATCAGTACACCAAAACCACTTGGCTCACCAAATTTCGTTCTTCTAGGTTAAACCGTTCGTTTGCAGTCACCATTTTCATTTTTAGGTTTCACTCTGTTTTCTCCTATAGGGATACATGTATTTGGAACTCTAAATCAAACATGGTTTGTGCTAGCACTTTGAAACTTGACACAATAAAGCAGTTTCAAGTTCTATCTCTATGCTTTGTTTGCTGTTGATGTAGGCCTAAGCAGAGACTGGCAAAAATCACTTTCATGGAAAGGGGTTGCCAAACTTCCAAAAAACTACGAGTTGCCTGAAATCTCAGCAAACATTTGTTCACCCAATCTTGATGATTCTTTCAGGTAATGATCAGTACACCAAAACCACTTGGCTCACCAAATATCGTTCTTCTATGTTAAACCGTTCGTTTGCGGTAACCGTTTTCATTTTTAGGTTTCACTCTGTTTTCTCCTATAGGGATACATGTATTTGGAACCCTAAATCAAACACGGTTTGTGCTAGCTCTTTGAAACTTGACACAATAAAGCAGTTTCAAGTTCTATCTCTATGCTTTGTTTGCTGTTGATGTAGCCCTAAGCAGAGACGGGCGAAAATCACTTTCATGGAAAGGGGTTGCCAAGCTTCCAAAAAACTACAAGTTGCCTGAAATCGCAGCAAACATTTTTTCACCCAATATTGATGATTCTTTCAGGTAATGATCAGTACACCAAAACCACTTGGCTCACCAAATTTCGTTCTTCTAGGTTAAACCGTTCGTTTGCAGTGACCGTTTTCATTTTTAGGTTTCACTCTGATTACTCCTATAGGGATACATGTATTTTGAACTCTAAATCAAACATGGTTTGTGCTAGCTCTTTGAAACTTGACACAATAAAGCAGATTCCAATTCTGTCTCTAAGCTTTGTTTGCTGTTGTTGTAGCCCTAAGCCGAGACTGGCGAAAATCACTTTCATGGAAAGGGGTTGCCAAGCTTCCAAAAAACTACGAGTTGCCTGAAATCTCAGCAAACATTTTTTCACCCAATCTTGATGATTCTTTCAGGTAATGATCAGTACACCAAAACCACTTGGCTCACCAAATTTCGTTCTTCTAGGTTAAACCGTTCGTTTGCAGTAACCGTTTTCATTTTTAGGTTTCACTCTGTTTTCTCCTATAGGGATACATGTATTTGGAACTCTAAATCAAACACGGTTTGTGGTAGCTTTTTGAAACTTGACACAATAAAGCAGTTTCATGTTTTATCTCTATGCTTTGTTTGCTGTTGATGTAGCCCTAAGCAGAGACTGGCGAAATCACTTTCATGGAAAGGGGTTGCGAAGCTTCCAAAAAAACTACGAGTTGCCTGAAATCTCAGCAAACATTTTTTTTACCCAATCTTGATGATTCTTTCAGGTAATGATCAGTACACCAAAACCACTTGGCTGACCAAATTTCGTTCTTCTAGGTAAAACCGTTGGTTTGCAGTAACCGTTTTCATTTTTAGGTTTCACTCTGTTTTCTCCTATAGGGATACATGTATTTGGAACCCTAAATCAAACACGGTTTGTGCTAGCTCTTTGAAACTTGACACAATAAAGCAGTTTCAAGTTCTATCTCTACGCTTTGTTTGCTGTTGATGTAGCCCTAAGCAGAGACTGGCGAAAATCACTTTCATGGAAAGTGGTTGCCAAGTTTCCAAAAAGCTACTAGTTGCCTGAAATCTCAGCAAACATTTTTTCACCCAATCTTGATGATTCTTTCAGGTAATGATCAATACACCAAAACCACTTGGCTCACCAAATTTCGTTCTTCTAGGTTAAACCGTTGGTTTGCAGTCACCGTTTTCATTTTTAGGTTTCACTCTGTTTTCTCCTATAGGGATACATGTATTTGGAACTCTAAATCAAACATGGTTTGTGCTAGCACTTTGAAACTTGACACAATAAAGCAGTTTCAAGTTCTATCTCTACGCTTTGTTTGCTGTTGATGTAGGCCTAAGCAGAGACTGGCAAAAATCACTTTCATGGAAAGGGGTTGCCAAACTTCCAAAAAACTACGAGTTGCCTGAAATCTCAGCAAACATTTGTTCACCCAATCTTGATGATTCTTTCAGGTAATGATCAGTACACCAAAACCACTTGGCTCACCAAATATCGTTCTTCTATGTTAAACCGTTCGTTTGCAGTGACCGTTTTCATTTTTAGGTTTCACTCTGTTTTCTCCTATAGGGATACATGTATTTGGAACTCTAAATCAAACACGGTTTCTGCTAGCTCTTTGAAACTTGACACAATAAAGCAGTTTCCAGTTCTATCTCTATGGTTTGTTTGCTGTTGATGTAGCCCTAAGCAGAGACTGGCGAAAATCACTTTCATGGAAAGGGGTTGCCAAGCTTCCAAAAAACTACAAGTTGCCTGAAATCTCAGCAAACATTTTTTCACCCAATATTGATGATTCTTTCAGGTAATGATCAGTACACCAAAACCACTTGGCTCACCAAATTTCGTTCTTCTAGGTTAAACCGTTCGTTGGCAGTGACCGTTTTAATTTTCAGGTTTCACTCTGTTTACTCCTATAGGGATACATGTATTTTGAACTCTAAATCAAACATGGTTTGTGCTAGCTCTTTGAAACTTGACACAATAAAGCAGATTCCAGTTCTATCTCTATGCTTTGTTTGCTGTTGTTGTAGCCCTAAGCAGAGACTGGCGAAAATCACTTTCATGGAAAGGGGTTGCCAAGCTTCCAAAAAAGTACGAGTTGCCTGAATTCTCAGCAAACATTTTTTCACCCAATCTTGATGATTCTTTCAGGTAATGATCAGTACACCAAAACCACTTGGCTCACCAAATTTCGTTCTTCTAGGTTAAACCGTTGGTTTGCAGTAACCGTTTTCATTTTTAGGTTTCACTCTGTTTTCTCCTATAGGGATACTTGTATTTGGAACTCTAAATCAAACACGGTTTGTGCTAGCTCTTTGAAACTTGACACAATAAAGCAGTTTCCAGTTCTGTCTCTATGGTTTGTGTGCTGTTGATGTAGCCCTAAGCAGAGACTGGCGAATATAACTTTCATGGAAATGGGTTGCCAAGCTTCCAAAAAACTACGAGTTGCCTGAAATCTCAGCAAACATTTTTTTACCCAATCTTGATGATTCTTTCAGGTAATGATACATACACAAAAACCACTTGACTCACCAAATTTCGTTCTTCTAGGTTAAACCGTTCGTTTGCAGTGACCGTTTTCATTTTTAGGTTTCACTCTGTTTTCTTCTATAGGGATACATGTATTTGGAACTCTAAATCAAACACGGTTTGTGCTAGCTCTTTGAAACTTGACACAATAAAGCAGTTTCAAGTTCTATCTCTATGCTTTGTTTGCTGTTGATGTAGCCCTAAGCAGAGACTGGCGAAATCACTTTCATGGAAAGGGGTTGCCAAGCTTCCAAAAAAACTACGAGTTTCCTGAAATCTCAGCAAACATTTTTTTTACCCAATCTTGATGATTCTTTCAGGTAATGATCAGTACACCAAAACCACTTGGCTCACCAAATTTCGTTCTTCTAGGTAAAACCGTTGGTTTACAGAAACCGTTTTCATTTTTACGTTTCACTCTGTTTTCTCCTATAGGGATACATGTATTTGGAACTCTAAATAAAACACGGTTTGTGCTAGCTCTTTGAAACTTGACACAATAAAGCAGTTTCCAGTTCTCTCTCTATGCTTTGTTCGCTGTTGATGTAGCCCTAAGCAGAGACTGGCAAAAATCACTTTCATGGAAAGGGGTTGCCAAGCTTCCAAAAAGCTTCGAGTTGCCCGAAATCTCAGCAAACATTTTTTCATCCAATCTTGATGATTCTTTCAGGTAATGATCAGTACACCAAAACCACTTGGCTCACCAAATTTCGTTCTTCTAGGTTAAACCGTTCGTTTGCAGTAACCGTTTTCATTTTTAGGTTTCACTCTGTTTTCTCCTATAGGGATACATGTATTTTGAACTCTAAATCAAACACGGTTTGTGCTAGCTTTTTGAAACTTGACACAATAAAGCAGTTTCACGTTCTATCTCAATGGTTTGTTTGCTGTTGATGTAGCCCTAAGCAGAGACTGGCGAAAATCACTTTCATGGAAAGGGGTTGCCAAGCTTCCATAAAACTACGAGTTTCCTGAAATCTCAGCAAACATTTTTTCACCCAATATTGATGATTCTTTCAGGTAATGATCAGTACACCAAAACCACTTGGCTCACCAAATTTCGTTCTTCTAGGTTAAACCGTTCGTTGGCAGTGACCGTTTTCATTTTTAGGTTTCACTCTGTTTACTCCTATAGGGATACATGTATTTTGAACTCTAAATCAAACATGGTTTGTGCTAGCTCTTTGAAACTTGACACAATAAAGCAGATTCCAATTCTGTCTCTAAGCTTTGTTTGCTGTTGTTGTAGCCCTAAGCCGAGACTGGCGAAAATCACTTTCATGGAAAGGGGTTGCCATCTTCCAAAAAACTACGAGTTGCCTGAAATCTCAGCAAACATTTTTTCACCCAATCTTGATGATTCTTTCAGGTAATGATCAGTACACCAAAACCACTTGGCTCACCAAATTTCGTTCTTCTAGGTTAAACCGTTCCTTTGCAGTAACCGTTTTCATTTTTAGGTTTCACTCTGTATTCTCCTATAGGGATACATGTATTTGGAACTCTAAATCAAACACGGTTTGTGGTAGCATTTTGAAACTTGACACAATAAAGCAGTTTCATGTTCTATCTCTATGCTTTGTTTGCTGTTGATGTAGCCCTAAGCAGAGACTGGCGAAATCACTTTCATGGAAAGGGGTTGCGAAGCTTCCAAAAAAACTAAGAGTTGCGTGAAATCTCAGGAAACATTTTTTTTACCCAATCTTGATGATTCTTTCAGGTAATGATCAGTACACCAAAACCACTTGGCTCACCAAATTTCGTTCTTCTAGGTAAAACCGTTGGTTTACAGTAACCGTTTTCATTTTTAGGTTTCACTCTGTTTTCTCCTATAGGGATACATGTATTTGGAACTCTAAATAAAACACGGTTTGTGCTAGCTCTTTGAAACTTCACACAATAAAGCAGTTTCCAGTTCTCTCTCTATGCTTTGTTCGCTGTTGATGTAGCCCTAAGCAGAGACTGGCAAAAATCACTTTCATGGAAATGGGTTGCCAAGCTTCCAAAAAGCTTCGAGTTGCCTGAAATCTCAGCAAACATTTTTTGACCCAATCTTGATGATTCTTTCAGGTAATGATCAGTACACCAAAACCACTTGGCTCACCAAATTTCGTTCTTCTAGGTTAAACCGTTCGTTTGCAGTAACCGTTTTCATTTTTAGGTTTCACTCTGTTTTCTCCTATAGGGATACATGTATTTTGAACTCTAAATCAAACACGGTTTGTGCTAGCTTTTTGAAACTTGACACAATAAAGCCGTTTCACGTTCTATCTCAATGGTTTGTTTGCTGTTGATGTAGCCCTAAGCAGAGACTGGCGAAAATCACTTTCATGGAAAGGGGTTGCCAAGCTTCCAAAAAACTACGAGTTTCCTGAAATCTCAGCAAACATTTTTTCACCCAATCTTGATGATTCTTTCAGGTAATGATCAGTACACCAATACCACTTGGCTCACCAAATTTCGTTCTTCTATGTTAAACCGTTCGTTTGCGGTAACCGTTTTCATTTTTAGGTTTCACTCTGTTTTCTCCTATAGGGATACATGTATTTGTAACCCTAAATCAAACACGGTTTGTGCTAGCTCTTTGAAACTTGACACAATAAAGCAGTTTCAAGTTCTATCTCTATGCTTTGTTTGCTGTTGATGTAGCCCTAAGCAGAGACGGGCGAAAATCACTTTCATGGAAAGGGGTTGCCAAGCTTCCAAAAAACTACAAGTTGCCTGAAATCGCAGCAAACATTTTTTCACCCAATATTGATGATTCTTTCAGGTAATGATCAGTACACCAAAACCACTTGGCTCACCAAATTTCGTTCTTCTAGGTTAAACCGTTCGTTTGCAGTGACCGTTTTCATTTTTAGGTTTCACTCTGTTTACTCCTATAGGGATACATGTATTTTGAACTCTAAATCAAACATGGTTTGTGCTAGCTCTTTGAAACTTGACACAATAAAGCAGATTCCAATTCTGTCTCTAAGCTTTGTTTGCTGTTGTTGTAGCCCTAAGCCGAGACTGGCGAAAATCACTTTCATGGAAAGGGGTTGCCAAGCTTCCAAAAAACTACGAGTTGCCTGAAATCTCAGCAAACATTTTTTCACCCAATCTTGATGATTCTTTCAGGTAATGATCAGTACACCAAAACCACTTGGCTCACCAAATTTCGTTCTTCTAGGTTAAACCGTTCGTTTGCAGTAACCGTTTTCATTTTTAGGTTTCACTCTGTTTTCTCCTATAGGGATACATGTATTTGGAACTCTAAATCAAACACGGTTTGTGGTAGCTTTTTGAAACTTGACACAATAAAGCAGTTTCATGTTCTATCTCTATGCTTTTTTTGCTGTTGATGTAGCCCTAAGCAGAGACTGGCGAAATCACTTTCATGGAAAGCGGTTGCGAAGCTTCCAAAAAAACTACGAGTTGCCTGAAATCTCAGCAAACATTTTTTTACCCAATCTTGATGATTCTTTCAGGTAATGATCAGTACACAAAAACCACTTGGCTGACCAAATTTCGTTCTTCTAGGTAAAACCGTTGGTTTGCAGTAACCGTTTTCATTTTTAGGTTTCACTCTGTTTTCTCCTATAGGGATACATGTATTTGGAACTCTAAATCAAACACGGTTTGTGCTAGCTCTTTGAAACTTGACACAATAAAGCAGTTTCAAGTTCTATCTCTACGCTTTGTTTGCTGTTGATGTAGCCCTAAGCAGAGACTGGCGAAAATCACTTTCATGGAAAGTGGTTGCCAAGTTTCCAAAAAGCTACTAGTTGCCTGAAATCTCAGCAAACATTTTTTCACCCAATCTTGATGATTCTTTCAGGTAATGATCAGTACACCAAAACCACTTGGCTCACCAAATTTTGTTCTTCTAGGTTAAACCGTTCATTTGCAGTCACCGTTTTCATTTTTAGGTTTCACTCTGTTTTCTCCTATAGGGATACATGTATTTGGAACTCTAAATCAAACATGGTTTGTGCTAGCACTTTGAAACTTGACACAATAAAGCAGTTTCAAGTTCTATCTCTACGCTTTGTTTGCTGTTGATGTAGGCCTAAGCAGAGACTGGCAAAAATCACTTTCATGGAAAGGGGTTGCCAAACTTCCAAAAAACTACGAGTTGCCTGAAATCTCAGCAAACATTTGTTCACCCAAACTTGATGATTCTTTCAGGTAATGATCAGTACACCAAAACCACTTGGCTCACCAAATATCGTTCTTCTAGGTTAAACCGTTCGTTTGCGGTAACCGTTTTCATTTTTAGGTTTCACTCTGTTTTCTCCATTAGGGATACATGTATTTGGAACCCTAAATCAAACACGGTTTGTGCTAGCTCTTTGAAACTTGACACAATAAAGCAGTTTCAAGTTCTATCTCTATGCTTTGTTTGCTGTTGATGTAGCCCTAAGCAGAGACGGGCGAAAATCACTTTCATGGAAAGGCGTTGCCAAGCTTCCACAAAACGAAGAGTTGCCTGAAATCTCAGCAAATATTTTTTCACCCAATCTTGATGATTCATTCAGGTAATGATCCGTACACCAAAACCACTTGACTCACCAAATTTCGTTCTTCTATGTTAAACCGTTCGTTTGCAGTGACCGTTTTCATTTTTAGGTTTCACTCTGTTTTCTCCTATAGGGATACATGTATTTGGAACTCTAAATCAAACACGGTTTCTGCTAGCTCTTTGAAACTTGACACAATAAAGCAGTTTCCAGTTCTATCTCTATGGTTTGTTTGCTGTTGATGTAGCCCTAAGCAGAGACTGGCGAAAATCACTTTCATGGAAAGGGGTTGCCAAGCTTCCAAAAAACTACAAGTTGCCTGAAATCTCAGCAAACATTTTTTCACCCAATATTGATGATTCTTTCAGGTAATGATCAGTACACCAAAACCACTTGGCTCACCAAATTTTGTTCTTCTAGGTTAAACCGTTCGTTGGCAGTAACCGTTTTCATTTTTAGGTTTCACTCTGTTTTCTCCTATAGGGATACATGTATTTGGAACCCTAAATCAAACACGGTTTGTGCTAGCTCTTTGAAACTTGACACAATAAAGCAGTTTCAAGTTCTATCTCTATGCTTTGTTTGCTGTTGATGTAGCCCTAAGCAGAGACGGGCGAAAATCACTTTCATGGAAAGGCGTTGCCAAGCTTCCACAAAACGAAGAGTTGCTTGAAATCTCAGCAAACATTTTTTCACCCAATCTTGATGATTCTTTCAGGTAATGATCCGTACACCAAAACCACTTGACTCACCAAATTTCGTTCTTCTATGTTAAACCGTTCGTTTGCAGTGACCGTTTTCATTTTTAGGTTTCACTCTGTTTTCTCCTATATGGATACATGTATTTGGAACTCTAAATCAAACACGGTTTGCGTAGCTCTTTGAAACTTGACACAATAAAGCAGTTTCCAGTTCTCTCTCTATGCTTTGTTTGCTGTTGATGTAGCCCTAAGCAGAGACTGGCGAAAATCACTTTCATGGAAAGGGGTTGCCAAGCTTCCAAAAAATCTACGAGTTTCCTGAAATCTCAGCAAACATTTTTTCACCCAATCTTGATGATTCTTTCAGGTAATGATCAGTACACCAAAACCACTTGGCTCACCAAATTTCGTTCTCTATGTTAAACCGTTCGTTAGCAGTAACCGTTTTCATTTTTAGGTTTCACTCTGTTTTCTCCTATAGGGATACATGTATTTTGAACTCTAAATCAAACACGGTTTGTGCTAGCTTTTTGAAACTTGACACAATAAAGCAGTTTCAAGTTCTATCTCTATGGTTTGTTTGCTGTTGATGTAGCCCGAAGCAGAGACTGGCGAAAATCACTTTCATGGAAAGGGGTTGCCAAGCTTCCACAAAACTACGAGTTGCCTGAAATTTCAGCAAACATTTTTTCACCCAATCTTGATGATTCTTTCAAGTAATGATCAGTACACCAATACCACTTGGCTCACCAAATTTCGTTCTTCTATGTTAAACCGTTCGTTTGCTGTAACCGTTTTCATTTTTAGGTTTCACTCTGTTTACTCCTATAGGGATACATGTATTTGGAACTCTAAATCAAACACGGTTTGTGCTAGCTCTTTGAAACTTGACACAATAAAGCAGTTTCAAGTTCTATCTCTATGCTTTGTTTTTGTTGATGTAGCCCTTAGCAGAGACTGGCGAATATCACTTTCATGGAAATTGGTTGCCAAGCTTCCAAAAAACTACGATTTGCCTGAATTCTCAGCAAACATTTTTTCACCCAATCTGGATGATTCTTTCAGGTAATGATCAGTACACCAAAACCAGTTGGCTCACCAAATTTCGTTCTTCTAGGTTAAACCGTTCGTTTGCAGTAACCATTTTCATTTTTAGGTTTCACTCTGTTTTCTCCTATCGGGATACATGTATTTGGAACTCTAAATCAAACACGGTTTGTGCTAGCTCTTTGAAACTTGACACAATAAAGTAGTTTCAAGTTCTATCTCTGTGGTTTGTTTGCTGTTGATGTAGCCCTAAGCAGAGACTGGTGAAAATCACTTTCATGAAAAGGGGTTGCCAAGCTTCCAAAAAACTACGAGTTGCCTGAAATCTCAGCAAACATTTTTTCACCCAATATTGATGATTCTTTCAGGTAATGATCAGTACACCAAAACCACTTGGCTCACCAAATTTCGTTCTTCTAGGTTAAACCGTTCGTTTGCAGTAACCGTTTTCATTTTTAGATTTCACTCTGTTTTCTCCTATAGGGATACATGTATTTGGAACTCAAAATCAAACAGGGTTTGTGCTAGCTCTTTGAAACTTGACACAATAAAGCAGTTTCAAGTTCTATCTCTATGCTTTGTTTGCTGTTGATGTAGCCCTAAGCAGAGACGGGCGAAAATCACTTTCATGGAAAGGGGTTGCCAAGCTTCCAAAATCTACAAGTTGCCTGAAATCGCAGCAAACATTTTTTCACCCAATATTGATGATTCTTTCAGGTAATGATCAGTACACCAAAACCACTTGGCTCACCAAATTTCGTTCTTCTAGGTTAAACCGTTCGTTTGCAGTGACCGTTTTCATTTTTAGGTTTCACTCTGTTTACTCCTATAGGGATACATGTATTTTGAACTCTAAATCAAACATGGTTTGTGCTAGCTCTTTGAAACTTGACACAATAAAGCAGATTCCAATTCTGTCTCTAAGCTTTGTTTGCTGTTGTTGTAGCCCTAAGCCGAGACTGGCGAAAATCACTTTCATGGAAAGGGGTTGCCAAGCTTCCAAAAAACTACGAGTTGCCTGAAATCTCAGCAAACATTTTTCACCCAATCTTGATGATTCTTTCAGGTAATGATCAGTACACCAAAACCACTTGGCTCACCAAATTTCGTTCTTCTAGGTTAAAACCGTTCGTTTGCAGTAACCGTTTTCATTTTTAGGTTTCACTCTGTTTTCTCCTATAGGGATACATGTATTTGGAACTCTAAATCAAACACGGTTTGTGGTAGCTTTTTGAAACTTGACACAATAAAGCAGTTTCATGTTCTATCTCTATGCTTTGTTTGCTGTTGATGTAGCCCTAAGCAGAGACTGGCGAAATCACTTTCATGGAAAGGGGTTGCGAAGCTTCCAAAAAAACTACGAGTTGCCTGAAATCTCAGCAAACATTTTTTTACCCAATCTTGATGATTCTTTCAGGTAATGATCAGTACACCAAAACCACTTGGCTCACCAAATTTCGTTCTTCTAGGTTAAACCGTTCGTTTGCAGTAAACCGTTTTCATTTTTAGATTTCACTCTGTTTTCTCCTATAGGGATACATGTATTTGGAACTCTAAATCAAACAGGGTTTGTGCTAGCTCTTTGAAACTTGACACAATAAAGCAGTTTCAAGTTCTATCTCTATGCTTTGTTTGCTGTTGATGTAGCCCTAAGCAGAGACGGGCGAAAATCACTTTCATGGGAAAGGGGTTGCCAAGCTTCCAAAATCTACAAGTTGCCTGAAATCGCAGCAAACATTTTTTCACCCAATATTGATGATTCTTTCAGGTAATGATCAGTACACCAAAACCACTTGGCTCACCAAATTTCGTTCTTCTAGGTTAAACCGTTCGTTTGCAGTGACCGTTTTCATTTTTAGGTTTCACTCTGTTTACTCCTATAGGGATACATGTATTTTGAACTCTAAATCAAACATGGTTTGTGCTAGCTCTTTGAAACTTGACACAATAAAGCAGATTCCAATTCTGTCTCTAAGCTTTGTTTGCTGTTGTTGTAGCCCTAAGCCGAGACTGGCGAAAATCACTTTCATGGAAAGGGGTTGCCAAGCTTCCAAAAAACTACGAGTTGCCTGAAATCTCAGCAAACATTTTTTCACCCAATCTTGATGATTCTTTCAGGTAATGATCAGTACACCAAAACCACTTGGCTCACCAAATTTCGTTCTTCTAGGTTAAACCGTTCGTTTGCAGTAACCGTTTTCATTTTTAGGTTTCACTCTGTTTTCTCCTATAGGGATACATGTATTTGGAACTCTAAATCAAACACGGTTTGTGGTAGCTTTTTGAAACTTGACACAATAAAGCAGTTTCATGTTCTATCTCTATGCTTTGTTTGCTGTTGATGTAGCCCTAAGCAGAGACTGGCGAAATCACTTTCATGGAAAGGGGTTGCGAAGCTTCCAAAAAAACTACGAGTTGCCTGAAATCTCAGCAAACATTTTTTTACCCAATCTTGATGATTCTTTCAGGTAATGATCAGTACACCAAAACCACTTGGCTGACCAAATTTCGTTCTTCTAGGTAAAACCGTTGGTTTGCAGTAACCGTTTTCATTTTTAGGTTTCACTCTGTTTTCTCCTATAGGGATACATGTATTTGGAACACTAAATCAAACACGGTTTGTGCTAGCTCTTTGAAACTTGACACAATAAAGCAGTTTCAAGTTCTATCTCTACGCTTTGTTTGCTGTTGATGTAGCCCTAAGCAGAGACTGGCGAAAATCACTTTCATGGAAAGTGGTTGCCAAGTTTCCAAAAAGCTACTAGTTGCCTGAAATCTCAGCAAACATTTTTTCACCCAATCTTGATGATTCTTTCAGGTAATGATCAGTACACCAAAACCACTTGGCTCACCAAATTTTGTTCTTCTAGGTTAAACCGTTCGTTTGCAGTCACCGTTTTCATTTTTAGGTTTCACTCTGTTTTCTCCTACAGGGATACATGTATTTGGAACTCTAAATCAAACATGGTTTTGTGCTAGCACTTTGAAACTTGACACAATAAAGCAGTTTCAAGTTCTATCTCTACGCTTTGTTTGCTGTTGATGTAGGCCTAAGCAGAGACTGGCAAAAATCACTTTCATGGAAAGGGGTTGCCAAACTTCCAAAAAACTACGAGTTGCCTGAAATCTCAGCAAACATTTGTTCACCCAAACTTGATGATTCTTTCAGGTAATGATCAGTACACCAAAACCACTTGGCTCACCAAATATCGTTCTTCTAGGTTAAACCGTTCGTTTGCGGTAACCGTTTTCATTTTTAGGTTTCACTCTGTTTTCTCCTATAGGGATACATGTATTTGGAACCCTAAATCAAACACGGTTTGTGCTAGCTCTTTGAAACTTGACACAATAAAGCAGTTTCAAGTTCTATCTCTATGCTTTGTTTGCTGTTGATGTAGCCCTAAGCAGAGACGGGCGAAAATCACTTTCATGGAAAGGCGTTGCCAAGCTTCCACAAAACGAAGAGTTGCCTGAAATCTCAGCAAACATTTTTTCACCCAATCTTGATGATTCTTTCAGGTAATGATCCGTACACCAAAACCACTTGACTCACCAAATTTCGTTCTTCTATGTTAAACCGTTCGTTTGCAGTGACCGTTTTCATTTTTAGGTTTCACTCTGTTTTCTCCTATAGGGATACATGTATTTGGAACTCTAAATCAAACACGGTTTCTGCTAGCTCTTTGAAACTTGACACAATAAAGCAGTTTCCAGTTCTATCTCTATGGTTTGTTTGCTGTTGATGTAGCCCTAAGCAGAGACTGGCGAAAATCACTTTCATGGAAAGGGGTTGCCAAGCTTCCAAAAAACTACAAGTTGCCTGAAATCTCAGCAAACATTTTTTCACCCAATCTTGATGATTCTTTCAGGTAATGATCAGTACACCAAAACCACTTGGGCTCACCAAATTTCGTTCTTCTAGGTTAAACCGTTCGTTTGCAGTAACCGTTTTCATTTTTAGGTTTCACTCTGTTTTCTCCTATAGGGATACATGTATTTGGAACCCTAAATCAAACACGGTTTGTGCTAGCTCTTTGAAACTTGACACAATAAAGCAGTTTCAAGTTCTATCTCTATGCTTTGTTTGCTGTTGATGTAGCCCTAAGCAGAGACGGGCGAAAATCACTTTCATGGAAAGGCGTTGCCAAGCTTCCACAAAACGAAGAGTTGCCTGAAATCTCAGCAAACATTTTTTCACCCAATCTTGATGATTCTTTCAGGTAATGATCCGTACACCAAAACCACTTGACTCACCAAATTTCGTTCTTCTATGTTAAACCGTTCGTTTGCAGTGACCGTTTTCATTTTTAGGTTTCACTCTGTTTTCTCCTATAGGGATACATGTATTTGGAACTCTAAATCAAACACGGTTTGTGCTAGCTCTTTGAAACTTGACACAATAAAGCAGTTCCCAGTTCTATCTCTATGCTTTGTTTGCTGTTGATGTAGCCCTAAGCAGAGACTGGCAAAAATCACTTTCATGGAAAGGGGTTGCCAAGCATCCAAAAAACTACGAGTTGCCTGAAATCTCAGCAAACATTTTTTCATCCAATCTTGATGATTCTTTCAGATAATGATCAGTACACCAAAACCACTTGGCTCACCAAATTTCGTTCTTCTAGGTTAAACCGTTCGTTTGCAGTAACCGTTTTCATTTTTAGGTTTCACTCTGTTTTCTCCTACAGGGATACATGTATTTGGAACTCTAAATCAAACACGGTTTGTGCTAGCTCTTTGAAACTTGACACAATAAAGCAGTTTCCAGTTCTATCTCTATGCTTTGTTTGCTGTTGATGTAGCCCTAAGCAGAGACTGGCGAAAATCACTTTCATGGAAAGGGGTGTCCAAGCTTCCAAAAAACTACGAGTTGCCTGAAATCTCAGCAAACATTTTTTCACCCAATCTTGATGATTCATTCAGGTAATGATCAGTACACCAAAACCACTTGGCTCACGAAATTTCGTGCTTCTAGGTTAAACCGTTCGTTTGCAGTAACCATTTACATTTTTAGGTTTCACTCTGTTTTCTCCTATAGGGATCCATGTATTTGGAACTCTAAATCAAACACGGTTTGTGCTAGCTCTTTGAAACTTGACACAATAAAGCAGTTTCCAGTTCTATCTCTATGGTTTGTTTGCTGTTGATGTAGCCCTAAGCAGAGACTGGCGAAAATCACATTCATGGAAAGGGGTTGCCAAGCTTCCAAAAAACTACCAGTTGCCAGAAATCTCAGCAAACATTTTTTCACCCAATCTTGATGATTCTTTCAGGTAATGATCAGTACACCAAAACCACTTGGCTCACCAAATTTCGTTTTTCTACGTTCAACCGTTCGTTTGCAGTAACCGTTTTCATTTTTAGGTTTCACTCTGTTTTCTCCTATAGGGATACATGTATTTGGAACTCTAAATCAAACACGGTTTGTGCTAGCTCTTTGAAACTTGACACAATAAAATAGTTTCCAATTTTCTCTCTATGCTTTGTTTGCTGTTGATGTAGCCCTAAGCAGAGACTGGCGAAAACCACTTTAATGGAAAGGGGTTACCAAGCTTCCAAAAAACTACGAGTTGCCTGAAATCTCAGCAAACATTTTTTCACCCAATCTTGATGATTCTTTCAGGAAATGATCAGTACACCAAAACCACTTGGCTCACCAAATTTCGTTCTTCTAGGTTAAACCGTTCGTTTGCAGTAACCGTTTTCATTTTTAGGTTTCACTCTGTTTTCTCCTATAGGGATACATGTATTTGGAACTCTAAATCAAACACGGTTTGTGCTAGCTCTTTGAAACTTGACACAATAAAGCAGTTTCAAGTTCTATCTCTATGCTTTGTTTGCTGTTGATGTATTCCTAAGCAGAGACTGGCGAAAATCACTTTCATGGAAAGGGTTTGCCAAGCTTCCAAAAAACTACGAGTTTCCTGAAATCTCAGCAAACATTTTTTCACACAATCTTGATGATTCTTTCAGGTAATGATCAGTACACCAAAACCACTTGGCTCACCAAATTTCGTTCTTCTAGGTTAAACCGTTCGTTTGCAGTAACCGTTTTCATTTTTAGGTTTCACTCTGTTTTCTCCTATAGGGATACATGTATTTGGAACTCTAAATCAAACACGGTTTGTGCTAGCTCTTTGAAACTTGACACAATAAAGCAGTTTCCAGTTCTATCTCTATGCTTTGTTTGCTGTTGATGTAGCCCTAAGCAGAGACTGGCGAAAATCACTTGCATGGAAAGGGGTTGCCAAGCTTCCAAAAAACTACGAGTTGCCTGAAATCTCAGCAAACATTTTTTCACCCAATCTTGATGATTCTTTCAGGTAATGATCAGTACACCAAAACCACTTGGCTTACCAAATTTCGGTGTTCTAGGTTTAACCGTTCGTTTGCAGTAACCGTTTTCATTTTTCGGTTTCACTCTGTTTTCTCCTATAGGGATACATGTATTTGGAACTCTAAATCAAACACGGTTTGTGCTAGCTCTTTGAAACTTGACACAATAAAGCAGTTTCAAGTTCTATCTCTATGGTTTGTTTGCTGTTGATGTAGCCCTAAGCAGAGACTGGCGAAAATCACTTTCATAAAAAGGGGTTGCCAACCTTCCAAAAAACTACGAGTTGCCTGACATCTCAGCAAACATTTTTTCACCCAATCTTGATGATTCTTTCAGGTAATGATCAGTAAACCAAAACCACGTGGCTCACCAAATTTCGTTCTTCTAGGTTAAACCATTCGTTTGCAGTAACCGTTTTCATTTTTAGGTTTCACTCTGTTTTCTCCTATAGGGATACATGTATTTGGAACTCTAAATCAAACACGGTTTGTGCTAGCTCTTTGAAACTTGACACAATAAAGCAGTTTCAAGTTCTCTCTCTATGCTTTGTTTGCTGTTGATGCAGCCCTAAGCAGAGACTGGCGAACATCACTTTCATGGAAAGGGGTTGCCAAGCTTCCAAAAAACTACGAGTTGCCTGAAATCTCAGCAAACATTTTTTTAAACCAATCTTGATGATTCTTTCAGGTAATGATCAGTACACCAAAACCACTCGCCTCACCAAATTTCATTCTTCTAGGTTTAACCATTCGTTTGCAGTAACCGTTTTCATTTTTAGGTTTCACTCTGTTTTCTCCTATAGGGATACATGTATTTGGAACTCTAAATCAAACACGGTTTGTGCTAGCTCTTTGAAACTTGACACAATAAAGCAGTTTCAAGTTCTATCTCTATGCTTTGTTTGCTGTTGATGTAGCCCTAAGCAGAGACTGGCGAAAATCACTTGCATGGAAAGGGGTTGCCAAGCTTCCAAAAAACTACGAGTTGCCTGAAATCTCAGCAAACATTTTTAACCCAATCTTGATGATTCTTTCAGGTAATGATCAGTACACCAAAACCACTTGGCTTACCAAATTTCGGTGTTCTAGGTTAAACCGTTCGTTTGCAGTAACCATTTTCATTTTTAGGTTTCACTCTGTTTTCTCCTATAGGGATACATGTATTTGGAACTCTAAATCAAACACGGTTTGTGCTAGTTCTTTGAAACTTGACACAATAAAGCAGTTTCAAGTTTTATCTCTATGCTTTGTTTGCTGTTGATGTAGCCCTAAGCAGAGACTGGCGAAAATCACTTTCATGGAAAGGGGTTGCCAAGCTTCCAAAAAACTACGAGTTGCCTGAAATCTCAGCAAACATTTTTTCACCCAATCTTGATGATTCTTTCAGGTAATGATCAGTACACCAAAACCACTTGGCTCACCAAATTTCGTTCTTCTAGGTTAAACCGTTCGTTTGCAGTAACCGTTTTCATTTTTAGGTTTCACTCTGTTTTCTCCTATAGGGATACATGTATTTGGAACTCTAAATCAAACACGGTTTGTGCTAGCTCTTTGAAACTTGACACAATAAAGCAGTTTCAAGTTCTGTCTCTATGCTGTGTTTGCTGTTGATGTAGCCCTAAGCAGAGACTGCCGAAAATCACTTTCATGGAAAGGGGTTGCCAAGCTTCCAAAAAACTACGAGTTGCCTGAAATCTCAGCAAACATTTTTTCACCCAATCTTGATGATTCTTTCAGGTAATGATCAGTACACCAAAACCACTTGGCTCACCAAATTTCGTTCTTCTAGGTTAAACCGTTCGTTTGCAGTAACCGTTTTCATTTTTAGGTTTCACTCTGTTTTCTCCTATAGGGACACATGTATTTGGAACTCTAAATCAAACACGGTTTGTGCTAGCTCTTTGAAACTTGACACAATAAAGCAGTTTCAAGTTCTATCTCTATGCTTTGTTTGCTGTTGATGTATTCCTAAGCAGAGACTGGCGAAAATCACTTTCATGGAAAGGGGTTGCCAAGCTTCCAAAAAACTACGAGTTTCCTGAAATCTCAGCAAACATTTTTTCACCCAATCTTGATGATTCTTTCAGGTAATGATCAGTACACCAAAACCACTTGGCTCACCAAATTTCGTTCTTCTAGGTTAAACCGTTCGTTTGCAGTAACCGTTTCATTTTTAGGTTTCACTCTGTTTTCTCCTATAGGGATACATGTATTTGGAACTCTAAATCAAACACGGT
Source organism: Ictidomys tridecemlineatus (assembly GCF_052094955.1). Classification (NCBI taxonomy): domain Eukaryota; kingdom Metazoa; phylum Chordata; class Mammalia; order Rodentia; family Sciuridae; genus Ictidomys; species Ictidomys tridecemlineatus. The sequence goes on from NW_027522920.1 coordinate 33,094, forward strand.
TTGTGCTAGCTCTTTGAAACTTGACACAATAAAGCAGTTTCCTGTTCTATCTCTATGTTTTGTTTGCTGTTGATGTAGCCCTAAGCAGAGACTGGCGAAAATCACTTGCATGGAAAGGGGTTGCCAAGCTTCCAAAAAACTACGAGTTGCCTGAAATCTCAGCAAACATTTTTTCACCCAATCTTGATGATTCTTTCAGGTAATGATCAGTACACCAAAACCACTTGGCTTACCAAATTTCGGTCTTCTAGGTTTAACCGTTCGTTTGCAGTAACCGTTTGCATTTTTAGGTTTCACTCTGTTTTCTCCTATAGGGATACATGTATTTGGAACTCTAAATCAAACACGGTTTGTGCTAGCTCTTTGAAACTTGACACAATAAAGCAGTTTCCAGTTCTATCTCTATGGTTTGTTTGCTGTTGATGTAGCCCTAAGCAGAGACTGGCGAAAATCACTTTAATAAAAAGGGGTTGCCAACCTTCCAAAAAACTACGAGTTGCCTGACATCTCAGCAAACATTTTTTCACCCAATCTTGATGATTCTTTCAGGTAATGATCAGTAAACCAAAACCACTTGGCTCACCAAATTTCGTTCTTCTAGGTTAAACCATTCGTTTGCAGTAACCGTTTTCATTTTTAGGTTTCACTCTGTTTTTTCCTATAGGGATACATGTATTTGGAACTCTAAATCAAACACGGTTTGTGCTAGCTCTTTGAAACTTGACACAATAAAGCAGTTTCAAGTTCTCTCTCTATGCTTTGTTTGCTGTTGATGCAGCCCTAAGCAGAGACTGGCGAACATCACTTTCATGGAAAGGGGTTGCCAAGCTTCCAAAAAACTACGAGTTGCCTGAAATCTCAGCAAACATTTTTTTAAACCAATCTTGATGATTCTTTCAGGTAATGATCAGTACACCAAAACCACTCGCCTCACCAAATTTCATTCTTCTAGGTTAAACCATTCGTTTGCAGTAACCGTTTTCATTTTTAGGTTTCACTCTGTTTTCTCCTATAGGGATACATGTATTTGGAACTCTAAATCAAACACGGTTTGTGCTAGCTCTTTGAAACTTGACACAATAAAGCAGTTTCAAGTTCTATCTCTATGCTTTGTTTGCTGTTGATGTAGCCCTAAGCAGAGACTGGCGAAAATCACTTGCATGGAAAGGGGTTGCCAAGCTTCCAAAAAACTACGAGTTTCCTGAAATCTCAGCAAACATTTTTTCACCCAATCTTGATGATTCTTTCAGGTAATGATCAGTACACCAAAACCACTTGGCTCACCAAATTTCGTTCTTCTAGGTTAAACCGTTCGTTTGCAGTAACCGTTTTCATTTTTAGGTTTCACTCTGTTTTCTCCTATAGGGATACATATATTTGGAACTCTAAATCAAACACGGTTTGTGCTAGCTCTTTGAAACTTGACACAATAAAGCAGTTTCCAGTTCTATCTCTATGCTTTGTTTGCTGTTGATGTAGCCCTAAGCAGAGACTGGCGAAAATCACTTGCATGGAAAGGGGTTGCCAAGCTTCCAAAAAACTACGAGTTGCCTGAAATCTCAGCAAACATTTTTTCACCCAATTTTGATGATTCTTTCAGGTAATGATCAGTACACCAAAACCACTTGGCTTACCAAATTTCGGTCTTCTAGGTTTAACCGTTCGTTTGCAGTAACCGTTTTCATTTTTCGGTTTCACTCTGTTTTCTCCTATAGGGATACATGTATTTGGAACACTAAATCAAACACGGTTTGTGCTAGCTCTTTGAAACTTGACACAATAAAGCAGTTTCCAGTTCTATCTCTATGGTTTGTTTGCTGTTGATGTAGCCCTAAGCAGAGACTGGCGAAAATCACTTTAATAAAAAGGGGTTGCCAACCTTCCAAAAAACTACGAGTTGCCTGACATCTCAGCAAACATTTTTTTCACCCAATCTTGATGATTCTTTCAGGTAATGATCAGTAAACCAAAACCACTTGGCTCACCAAATTTCGTTCTTCTAGGTTAAACCATTCGTTTGCAGTAACCGTTTTCATTTTTAGGTTTCACTCTGTTTTTTCCTATAGGGATACATGTATTTGGAACTCTAAATCAAACACGGTTTGTGCTAGCTCTTTGAAACTTGACACAATAAAGCAGTTTCAAGTTCTCTCTCTATGCTTTGTTTGCTGTTGATGCAGCCCTAAGCAGAGACTGGCGAAAATCACTTTCATGGAAAGGGGTTGCCAAGCTTCCAAAAAACTACGAGTTGCCTGAAATCTCAGCAAACATTTTTTTAAACCAATCTTGATGATTCTTTCAGGTAATGATCAGTACAACAAAACCACTCGCCTCACCAAATTTCATTCTTCTAGGTTAAACCATTCGTTTGCAGTAACCGTTTTCATTTTTACGTTTCACTCTGTTTTCTCCTATAGGGATACATGTATTTGGAACTCTAAATCAAACACGGTTTGTGCTAGCTCTTTGAAACTTGACACAATAAAGCAGTTTCAAGTTCTATCTCTATGCTTTGTTTGCTGTTGATGTAGCCCTAAGCAGAGACTGGCGAAAATCACTTGCATGGAAAGGGGTTGCCAAGCTTCCAAAAAACTACGAGTTGCCTGAAATCTCAGCAAACATTTTTAACCCAATCTTGATGATTCTTTCAGGTAATGATCAGTACACCAAAACCACTTGGCTTACCAAATTTCGGTGTTCTAGGTTAAACCGTTCGTTTGCAGTAACCATTTTCATTTTTAGGTTTCACTCTGTTTTCTCCTATAGGGATACATGTATTTGGAACTCTAAATCAAACACGGTTTGTGCTAGCTCTTTGAAACTTGACACAATAAAGCAGTTTCAAGTTTTATCTCTATGCTTTGTTTGCTGTTGATGTAGCCCTAAGCAGAGACTGGCGAAAATCACTTTCATGGAAAGGGGTTGCCAAGCTTCCAAAAAACTACGAGTTTCCTGAAATGTCAGCAAACATTTTTTCACCCAATATTGATGATTCTTTCAGGTAATGATCAGTACAGCAAAACCACTCGCCTCACCAAATTTCATTCTTCTAGGTTAAACCATTCGTTTGCAGTAACCATTTTAATTTTTAGGTTTCACTCTGTTTTCTCCTATAGGGATACATGTATTTGGAACTCTAAATCAAACACCGTTTGTGCTAGCTCTTTGAAACTTGACACAATAAAGCAGTTTCAAGTTCTATCACTATGCTTTGTTTGCTGTTGATGTAGCCCTAACCAGAGACTGGCGAAAATCACTTGCATGGAAAGGGGTTGCCAAGCTTCCAAAAAACTACGAGTTGCCTGACATCTCAGCAAACATTTTTTCACCCAATCTTGATGATTCTTTCAGGTAATGATCAGTAAACCAAAACCACTTGGCTCACCAAATTTCGTTCTTCTAGGTTAAACCATTCGTTTGCAGTAACCGTTTTCATTTTTAGGTTTCACTCTGTTTTCTCCTATAGGGATACATGTATTTGGAACTCTAAATCAAACACGGTTTGTGCTAGCTCTTTGAAACTTGACACAATAAAGCAGTTTCAAGTTCTCTCTCTATGCTTTGTTTGCTGTTGATGCAGCCCTAAGCAGAGACTGGCGAACATCACTTTCATGGAAAGGGGTTGCCAAGCTTCCAAAAAACTACGAGTTGCCTGAAATCTCAGCAAACATTTTTTTAAAAAAATCTTGATGATTCTTTCAGGTAATGATCAGTACACCAAAACCACTCGCCTCACCAAATTTCATTCTTCTAAGTTAAACCATTCGTTTGCAGTAACCGTTTTCATTTTTAGGTTTCACTCTGTTTTCTCCTATAGGGATACATGTATTTGGAACTCTAAATCAAACACGGTTTGTGCTAGCTCTTTGAAACTTGACACAATAAAGCAGTTTCAAGTTCTATCTCTATGCTTTGTTTGCTGTTGATGTAGCCCTAAGCAGAGACTGGCGAAAATCACTTGCATGGAAAGGGTTGCCAAGCTTCCAAAAAACTACGAGTTGCCTGAAATCTCAGCAAACATTTTTAACCCAATCTTGATGATTCTTTCAGGTATTGATCAGTACACCAAAACCACTTGGCTTACCAAATTTCGGTGTTCTAGGTTAAACCGTTCGTTTGCAGTAACCATTTTCATTTTTAGGTTTCACTCTGTTTTCTCCTATAGGGATACATGTATTTGGAACTCTAAATCAAACACGGTTTGTGCTAGCTCTTTGAAACTTGACACAATAAAGCAGTTTCAAGTTTTATCTCTATGCTTTGTTTGCTGTTGATGTAGCCCTAAGCAGAGACTGGCGAAAATCACTTTCATGGAAAGGGGTTGCCAAGCTTCCAAAAAACTACGAGTTGCCTGAAATCTCAGCAAACATTTTTTCACCCAATATTGATGATTCTTTCAGGTAATTATCAGTACAGCAAAACCACTTGGCTCACCAAATTTCATTCCTCTAGGTTAAACCGTTCGTTTGCAGTAATCGTTTTCATTTTTAGGTTTCACTCTGTTTTCTCCTATAGGGATACATGTATTTGGAACTCTAAATCAAACACGGTTTGTGCTAGCTCTTTGAAACTTGACACAATAAAGCAGTTTCAAGTTCTATCTCTATGCTTTGTTTGCTGTTGATGTAGCCCTAAGCAGAGACTGGCGAAAATCACTTTCATTGAAAGGGGTTGCCAAGCTTCCAAAAAACTACCAGTTGCCTGAAATCTCAGCAAACATTTTTTCACCCAATCTTGATGATTCTTTCAGGTAATGATCAGTACACAAAAACCACTTGGCTCACCAAATTTCGTTCTTCTAGGTTAAACCGTTCGTTTGCAGTAACCGTTTTCATTTTTAGGTTTCACTCTGTTTTCTCCTATAGGAATACATGTATTTGGAACTCTAAATCAAACACGGTTTGTGCTAGCTCTTTGAAACTTGACACAATAAAGCAGTTTCCAGTTCTATCTCTATGCTTTGTTTGCTGTTGATGTAGCCCTAAGCAGAGACTGGCGAAAATCACTTTCATGGAAAGGGGTTGCCAAGCTTCCAAAAAACTACGAGTTGCCTGAAATCTCAGCAAACATTTTTTCAACCAATCTTGATGATTCTTTCAGGTAATGATCAGTACAGCAAAACCACTCGCCTCACCAAATTTCATTCTTCTAGGTTAAACCGTTCGTTTGCAGTAACCATTTTCATTTTTAGGTTTCACTCTGTTTTCTCCTATAGGGATACATGTATTTGGAACTCTAAATCAAACACGGTTTGTGCTAGCTCTTTGAAACTTGACACAATAAAGCAGTTTCAAGTTCTATCTCTATGCTTTGTTTGCTGTTGATGTAGCCCTAAGCAGAGACTGGCGATAATCCCTTTCATTGAAAGGTGTTGCCAAGCTTCCAACAAACTACCAGTTGTCTGAAATCTCAGCAAACATTTTTTCACCCAATCTTGATGATTCTTTCAGGTAATGATCAGTACACAAAAACCACTCGGCTCACCAAATTTTGTTCTTATAGGTTAAACTGTTCGTTTGCAGTAACCGTTTTCATTTTTGGGTTTCACTCTGTTTTCTTATATATGGATACATGTATTTGGAACTCTAAATCAAACACGGTTTGTGCTAGCTCTTTGAAACTTGACACAATAAAGAAGTTTCCAGTTCTATCTCTATGGTTTGTTTGCTGTTGATGTAGCCCTAAGCAGAGACTGGCGAAAATCACTTTCATAAAAAGGGGTTGCCAACTTCCAAAAAACTACGAGTTGCCAGACATCTCAGCAAACATTTTTTCACCCAATCTTGATGATTCTTTCAGGTAATGATCAGTACACCAAAACCACTTGGCTCACCAAATTTCGTTCTTCTAGGTTAAACCGTTCGTTTGCAGTAACCGTTTTCATTTTTAGGTTTCACTCTGTTTTCTCCTATAGGGATACATGTATTTGGAACTCTAAATCAAACACGGTTTGTGCTAGCTCTTTGAAACTTGACACAATAAAGCAGTTTCAAGTTCTATCTCTATGCTTTGTTTGCTGTTGATGCAGCCCTAAGCAGAGACTGGCGAACATCACTTTCATGGAAAGGGGTGGCCAAGCTTCCAAAAAACTACGAGTTGCCTGAAATCTCAGCAAACATTTTTTCACCCAATCTTGATGATTCTTTCAGGTAATGATCAGTACACCAAAACCACTTGGCTCACCAAATTTCGTGCTTCTAGGTTAAACCGTTCGTTTGCAGTAACCATTTTCATTTTTAAGTTTCACTCTGTTTTCTCCTATAGGGATACATGTATTTGGAACTCTAAATCAAACACGGTTTGTGCTAGCTGTTTGAAACTTGACACAATAAAGCAGTTTCCAGTTCTATCTCTATGCTTTGTTTGCTGTTGATGTAGCCCTAAGCAGAGACTGGCGAAAATCACTTTCATTGAAAGGGGTTGCCAAACTTCCAAAAAACTACCAGTTGCCTGAAATCTCAGCAAACATTTTTTCACCCAATCTTGATGATTCTTTCAAGTAATGATCAGTACACCAAAACCACTCGGCTCACCAAATTTCGTTCTTATAGGTTAAACCGTTCGTTTGCAGTAACCGTTTTCATTTTTAGGTTTCACTCTCTTTTCTCCTATAGGGATACATGTATTTGGAACTCTAAATCAAACACGGTTTGTGCTAGCTCTTTGAAACTTGACACAATAAAGCAGTTTCCAGTTCTATCTCTATGCTTTGTTTGCTGTTGATGTAGCCCTCAGCAGAGACTGGCGAAAATCACTTTCATGGAAAGGGGTTGCCAAGCTTCCAAAAAACTACGAGTTGCCTGAAATCTCAGCAAACATTTTCTCACCCAATCTTGATGATTCTTTCAGGTAATGATCAGTACACCACAACCACTTCGCTCACCAAATTTCATTCCTCTAGCTTAAACCGTTCGTTTGCAGTAACCGTTTTCATTTTTAGGTTTCACTCTGTTTTCTCCTATAGGGATACATGTATTTGGAACTCTAAATCAAACACGGTTTGTGCTAGCTCTTTGAAACTTGACACAATAAAGCAGTTTCAAGTTCTATCTCTATGGTTTGTTTGCTGTTGATGTAGCCCTAAGCAGAGACTGGCGAAAATCACTTTCATGGAAAGGGGTTGCCAAGCTTCCAAAAAACTACAAGTTGCCTGAAATCTCAGCAAACATTTTTTCACCCAATCTTGATGATTCTTTCAAGTAATGATCAGTACACAAAAACCACTTGGCTCACCAAATTTCGTTCTTCTAGGTTAAACCGTTCGTTTGCAGTAACCGTTTTCATTTTTAGGTTTCACTCTGTTTTCTCCTATAGGAATACATGTATTTGGAACTCTAAATCAAACACGGTTTGTGCTAGCTCTTTGAAACTTGACACAATAAAGCAGTTTCCAGTTCTATCTCAATGGTTTGTTTGCTGTTGATGTAGCCCTAAGCAGAGACTGGCGAAAATCACTTTCATGGAAAGGGGTTGCCAAGATTCCAAAAAACAACGAGTTGCCTGAAATCTCAGCAAACATTTTTTCACCCAATCTTGATGATTCTTTCAGGTAATGATCAGTACACCAAAACCACTTGGCTCACCAAATTTCGTTCTTCTAGGTTAAACCGTTCGTTTGCAGTAACCGTTTTCATTTTTAGGTTTCACTCTGTTTTCTCCTATAGGGATGCATGTATTTGGAACTCTAAATCAAACACGGTTTGTGCTAGCTCTTTGAAACTTGACACAATAAAGCAGTTTCAAGTTCTATCTCTATGCTGTGTTTGCTGTTGATGTAGCCCTAACCAGAGACTGGCGAAAATCACTTTCATGGAAAGGGGTTGCCAAGCTTCCAAAAAACTACGAGTTGCCTGAAATCTCAGCAAACATTTTTTCACCCAATCTTGATGATTCTTTCAGGTAATGATCAGTACACCAAAACCACTCGGCTCACCAAATTTCGTTCTTCTAGGTTAAACCGTTCGTTTGCAGTAAACGTTTTCATTTTTAGGTTTCACTCTGTTTTCTCCTATAGGGATACATGTATTTGGAACTCTAAATCAAACACGGTTTGTGCTAGCTCTTTGAAACAAGACACAATAAAGCAGTTTCCAGTTCTATCTCTATGGTTTGTTTGCTGTTGATGTAGCCCTAAGCAGAGACTGGCGAAAATCACTTTCATGGAAAGGGGTTGCCAAGCTTCCAAAAAACTACGAGTTGCCTGAAATCTCAGCAAACATTTTTTCACCCAATCTTGATGATTCTTTCAGGTAACGATAAGTACACCAAAACCACTTGGCTCACCAAATTTCGTTCTTCTAGGTTAAACCGTTCGTTTGCAGTAAACGTTTTCATTTTTAGGTTTCACTCTGTTTTCTCCTATAGGGATACATGTATTTGGAACTCTAAATCAAACACGGTTTGTGCTAGCTCTTTGAAACTTGACACAATAAAGCAGTTTCCAGTTCTATCTCTATGGTTTGTTTGCTGTTGATGTAACCCTAAGAAGAGACTGGCGAAAACCACTTTCATGGAAAGGGGTTGCCAAGCTTCCAAAAAAATACGAGTTGCCTGAAATCTCAGCAAACATTTTTTTCACCCAATCTTGATGATTCTTTCAGGTAACTATAAGTACACCAAAACCACTTGGCTCACCAAATTTCGTTCTTCTAGGTTAAACCGTTCGTTTGCAGTAACCGTTTTCATTTTTAGGTTTCACTCTCTTTTCTCCTATAGGGACACATGTATTTGGAACTCTAAATCAAACACGGTTTGTGCTAGCTCCTTGAAAGTTGACACAATAAAGCAGTTTCCAGTTCGATCTCTATGCTTTGTTTGCTGTTGATGTAGCCCTAAGCAGAGAATTGCGAAAATCACTTTTACGGAAAGGGGTTGCCAAGCTTCCAAAAAACTACGAGTTGCCTGAAATCTCAGCAAACGTTTTTTCACCCAATCTTGATGATTCTTTCAGGTAATGATCAGTACACCTAAACCACCTGGCTCAACAAATTTCTCTCTGCTAGGTTAAACCGTTCGTTTGCAGTAACCGTTTTCATTTTTACGTTTCACTCTGTTTTCTCCTATAGGGATACATGTATTTGGAAATCTAAATCAATCACGGTTTGTGCTAGCTCTTTGAAACTTGACAAAATAAAGCAGTTTCAAGTTCTATCTCTATGCTTTGTTTGCTGTTGATGTAGCCCTAAGCAGAGACTGGCGAAAATCACTTTCATGGAAAAGGGTTGGCAAGCTTCCAAAAAACTACGAGTTGCCTGAAATCTCAGCAAACATTTTTTCACCCAATCTTGATGATTCTTTTAGGTAATGATCAGTACACCAAATACGCTTGGCTCACCAAATTTCGTTCTTCTAGGTTAAACCGTTCGTTTGCAGTAACCGTTTTCATTTTTAGGTTTCACTCTGTTTTCTCCTATAGGGATACATGTATTTGGAACTCTAAATCAAACACGGTTTGTGCTAGCTCTTTGAAACTTGACACAATAAAGCAGTTTCAAGTTGTATCTCTATGCTTTGTTTGCTGTTGATGTAGCCCTAAGCACAGACTGGCGAAAATCACTTTCATGGAAAGGGGTTGCCAAGCTTAAAAAAAACTACGAATTGCCTGAAATCTCAGCAAACATTTTTTCACCCAATCTTGATGATTCTTTCAGGTAATGATCAGTACACCTAAACCACCTGGCTCACCAAATTTCGTTCTTCTAGGTTAAACCGTTCGTTTGCAGTCACCGTTTTCATTTTTAGGTTTCACTCTGTTTTCTCCTATAGGGATACGTGTATTTGGAAATCTAAATCAAACACGGTTTGTGCTAGCTCTTTGAAACGTGACAAAATAAAGCAGTTTCCAGTTCTGTCTCTATGCTTTGTTTGCTGTTGATGTAGCCCTAAGCAGAGACGGGCGAAAATCACTTTCATGGAAAAAGGTTGGCAAGCTTCCAAAAAACTACGAGTTGCCTGAAATCTCAGTAAAAATTTTTTCACCCAATCTTGATGATTCTTTCAGGTAATGATCAGTACACCAAATCCGCTTGGCTCACCACATTTCGTTCTTCTAGGTTAAACCGTTCGTTTGCAGTAACCGTTTTCATTTTTAGGTTTCACTCTGTTTTCTCCTATAGGGATACGTGTATTTGGAACTCTAAATCAAACACGGTTTGTGCTAGCTCTTTGAAACTTGACACAATAAAGCAGTTTCAAGTTCTATCTCTATGCTTTGTTTGCTGTTGATGTAGCCCTAAGCAGAGACTGGCGAAAAATCACTTTCATGGAAAGGGGTTGCCAAGCTTCCAAAAAACTACGAGTTGCCTGAAATCTCAGCAAACATTTTTTCACCGAATCTTGATGATTCTTTCAGGTAATGATCAGTACACCAAAACCACCTGGCTCAACAAATTTCTCTCTGCTAGGTTAAACCGTTCGTTTGCAGTAACCGTTTTCATTTTTATGTTTCACTCTGTTTTCTCCCATAGGGATACATGTATTTGGAACTCTAAATCAATCACGGTTTGTCCTAGCTCTTTGAAACTTGACACAATAAAGCAGTTTCAAGTTCTATCTCTATGCTTTGTTTTGCTGTTGATGTAGCCCTAAGCAGAGACTGGCGAAAAATCACTTTCATGGAAAGGGGTTGCCAAGCTTCCAAAAAACTATGAGTTGCCTGAAAACTCAGCAAACATTTTTTCACCCAATCTTGATGATTCTTTCAGGTAATGATCAGTACACGAAAACCACTTGGCTCACCAAATTTCGTTCTTCTAGGTTAAACCGTTCCTTTGCAGTAACCGTTTTCATTTTTAGGTTTCACTCTGTTTTCTCCTATAGGGATACATGTATTTGGAACTCTAAATCAAACACGGTTTGTGCTAGCTCTTTGAAACTTGACACAATAAAGCAGTTTCAGGTTCTATCTCTATGCTTTGTTTGCTGTTGATGTAGCCCTAAGCAGAGACTGGCGAAAATCACTTTCATGGAAAGGGGTTGCCAAGCTTCCAAAAAACTACGAGTTGCCTGAAATCTCAGCAAATATTTTTTCACCCAATCTTGATGATTCTTTCAGGTAATGATCAGTACACAAAACCACCTGGCTCACCAAATTTCATTCTTCTAGGTTAAACCGTTCGTTTGCAGTAACCGTTTTCATTTTTAGGTTTCACTCTGTTTTCTCCTATAGGGATACATGTATTTGGAACTCTAAATCAAACATGGTTCGTGCTAGCTCTTTGAAACATGACACAATAAAGCAGTTTCCAGTTCTATCTCTATGGTTTGTTTGCTGTTGATGTAGCCCTAAGCAGAGACTGGCGAAAATCACTTTCATGGAAGGGGGTTGCCAATGTTCTAAAAAACTAGGAGTTGACTGAAATTTCAGCAAACATTTTTTAACCCAATCTTGATGATTCTTTCAGGTAATGATCAGTACACCAAAACCACTTGGCTCACCAAATTTCGTTCTTCTAGGTTAAACCGTTCCTTTGCAGTAACCGTTTTCATTTTTAGGTTTCACTCTGTTTTCTCCTATAGGGATACTTGTAATTGGAACTCTAAATCAAACACAGTTTGTGCTAGCTCTTTGAACTTGACACAATAAAGCAGCTTCAAGTTCTATCTCTATGCTTTTTTTGCTGTTGATGTTGCCCTAAGCAGAGACTGGCGAAAATCACTTTCATGAAAAGGGGTTTCCAAGCTTCCAAAAAACTACAAGTTGCCTGAAATCTCAGCAAACATTTTTTCACCCAATCTTGATGATTCTTTCAGGTAATGATCAGTACACCAAAACCACTGGCTCACCAAATTTCATTCTTCTAGGTTAAACCGTTCGTTTGCAGTAACCCTTTTCATTTTTAGGTTTCACTCTGTTTTCTCCTATAGGGATACATGTATTTGGAACTCTAAATCAAACACGGTTTGTGCTAGCTCTTTGAAACTTGACACAATAAAGCAGTTTCAAGTTCTATCTCTATGCTTTGTTTGCTGTTGAAGTAGCTCTAAGCAGAGACTGGAGAAAATCACTTTTATGGAATGGGGTTGCCAAGCATCCAAAAAACTACGAGTTGCCTGAAATCTCAGCAAACATTTTTTCACCCAATCTTGATGATTCTTTCAGGTAATGATCAGTACACCAAAACCACTTGGCTCACCAAATTTCGTTCTTCTAGGTTAAACCGTTCGTTTGCAGTAACCGTTTTCATTTTTAGGTTTCACTCTGTTTTCTCCTATAAGGATACATGTATTTGGAACTCTAAATCAAACACGGTTTGTGCTAGCTCTTTGAAACTTGACACAATAAAGCAGTTTCAAGTTGTATCTCTATGCTTTGTTTGCTGTTGATGTAGCCCTAAGCACAGACTGGCGAAAATCACTTTCATGGAAAGGGGTTGCCAAGCTTCCAAAAAACTACGAATTTCCTGAAATCTCAGCAAACATTTTTTCACCCAATCTTGATGATTCTTTCAGGTAATGATCAGTACACCTAAACCACCTGGCTCACCAAATTTCGTTCTTCTAGGTTAAACCGTTCGTTTGCAGTAACCGTTTTCATTTTTAGGTTTCACTCTGTTTTCTCCTATAGGGATACGTGTATTTGGAACACTAAATCAAACACGGTTTGTGCTAGCTCTTTGAAACTTGACAAAATAAAGCAGTTTCAAGTTCTATCTCTATGGTTTGTTTGCTGTTGATGTAGCCCTAAGCAGAGACTGGCGAAAGTCACTTTCATGGAAAGGGGTTGCCAAGCTTCCAAAAAAGTACGTGTTGCCTGAAATCTCAGCAAACATTTTTTCACCCAATCTTGATGATTCTTTCAGGTAATGATCAGTACACAAACCACCTGGCTCACCAAATTTCGTTCTTCTAGGTTAAACCACTCGTTTGCAGTAACCGTTTTCATTTTTAGGTTTCAATCTGTTTTCTCCTATAGGGATACATATATTTGGAACTCTAAATCAAACACGGTTTGTGCTAGCTCTTTGAAAATTGACACAATAAAGCAGTTTTAAGTTCTATCTCTATGCTTTGTTTGCTATTGATGTAGCCCTAAGCAGAGACTGGCGAAAGTCACTTTCATGGAAAAGGGTTTCCAAGCTTCCAAAAAACTACGAGTTGCCTGAAATCTGAGCAAACATTTTCTCACCCAATCTTGATGATTCTTTCAGGTAATGATCAGTACACCAAAACCATTTGGCTCACCCAATTTCGTTCTTCTAGGTTAAACCGTTCGTTTGCAGTAACCGTTTTCACTTTTAGGTTTCACTCTGTTTTCTCCTATAGAAATACATGTATTTGGAACTCTGAATGAAACACGGTTTGTGCTAGCTCTTTGAAACTTGACACAATAAATCAGTTTTCAGTTCTATCTTTATGGTTTGTTTGCTGTTGATGTAGCCCTAAGCAGAGACTGGCGAAAATAACTTTCATGGAAAGGGGTTGCCAAGCTTCCAAAAAACTACGAGTTGCATGAAATCTCAGCAAACATTTTTTCAACCAATCTTGATGATTCTTTCAGGTAATGATCAGTACACAAAAACCACTTGGCTCACCAAATTTCATTCTTCTAGGTTAAACCGTTCGTTGGCAGTAACCGTTTTCATTTTTAGGTTTCACTCTGTTTTCTCCTATAGGGATACATGTATTTGGAACTCTAAATCAAACACGGTTTGTGCTAGCTCTTTGAAACTTGACACAATAAAGCAGTTTCAAGTTCTATCTCTATGGTTTGTTTGCTGTTGATGTAGCCCTAAGCAGAGACTTGCGAAAATCACTTTCATGGAAAGGGGTTGCCAAGCATCCAAAAAACTACGAGTTGCCTGAAACCTCAGCAAACATTTTTTCACCCAATCTTGATGATTCTTTCAGGTAATGATCAGTACACGAAAACCACTTGGCTCACCAAATTTCCTTTTTCCTTGTTAAACCGTTCGTTTGCAGTAACCGTTTTCATTTTTAGGTTTAACTCTGTTTTCTCCTATAGGGATACATGTATTTGGAACTCTAAATCAAACACGGTTTGTGCTAGCTCTTTGAAACTTGACACAATAAAGCAGTTTCTAGTTCTATCACTATGCTTTGTTTCCTGTTGATGTAGCCCTAAGCAGAGACTGGCAAAATCACTTTCATGGTAAAAGGTTGCCAAGCTTTCAAAAAACTACGAGTTGCCTGAAATCTCAGCAAACATTTTTTCACCCAATCTTCATGATTCTTTCAGGTAATGATCAGTACACCAAAACCACTTGGCTCACCAAATTTCGTTCTTATACGTTAAACCGTTCGTTTGCAGTTAGCGTTTTCATTTTTAGGTTTCACTGTGTTTTCTCCTATAGGGATACATGTATTTGGAACTCGAAATCAAACACGGTTTGTGCTAAATCTTTGAAATTGACACAATAAAGCAGTTTCAAGTTCTATCTCTATGCTTTGTGTGCTGTTGATGTAGCCCTAAGAAGAGACTGGCGAAAATCACTTTCATGAAAAGGGTTGCCAAGCTTCCAAAAAACTACGAGTTGCCTGAAATCTCAGCAAACATTTTTTCACCCAATCTTGATGATTCTTTTAGGTAATGATCAGTACACAAAAAACACTTGGCTCACCAAATTTCATTCTTCTAGGTTAAACTGTTCGTCGGCAGTCACCGTTTTCATTTTTAGGTTTCACTCTGTTTTCTCCTATAGGGATACATGTATTTGGAACTCTAAATAAAACACGGTTTGTGCTAGCTCTTTGAAACTTGACACAATAAAGCAGTTTCCAGTTCTATCACTATGGTTTGTTTTCTGTTGATGGAGCCCTAAGCAGAGACTGACGAAAATCACTTTCATGAAAAGGGGTTGCCAAGCTTCCAAAAAACTACAAGTTGCCTGAAATCTCAGCAAAGATTTTTTCACCCAATCTTGATTATTCTTTCAGGTAATGATCAGTACACTAAAACCACTTGGCTCACCAAATTTCGTTCTTCTAGGTTAAACCGTTCGTTTGCAGTAACCGTTTTCATATTTAGGTTTCACTCTGTTTTCTTCTATAGGGATACATGTATTTGGAACTCTAAATCAAACACGGTTTGTGCTAGCTCTTTTAAACTTGACACAATAAAGCAGTTTCAAGTTCTATCTCTATGCTTTGTTTGCTGTTGATGTAGCCATAAGCTGAGACTGGCGAAAATCACTTTCATGAAAAGGGGTTGCCAAGCTGCCAAAAAACTACGAGTTGCCTGACATCTCAGCAAACATTTTTCACCCAATCTTGATGATTCTTTCAGGTAATGATCAGTACACCAAAACCACTTGGCTCACCAAATTTCGTTCTTCTAGATTAAACCGTTCGTTTGCAGTAACCGTTTTCATTTTTAGGTTTCTCTCTGTTTTCTCCTATAGGAATACCTGTATTTGGAACTCTAAATCAAACACGGTTTGTGCTAGCTCTTTGAAACTTGACACAATAAAGCAGTTTCAAGTTCTATCTCTATGCTTTGTTTGCTGTTGATGTAGCCCTAAGCAGAGACTGGCGAAAATCACTTTTGGAAAGGGGTTGCCAAGCTTCCAAAAAACTACGAGTTGCCTGAAATCTCAGCAAACATTTTTTCACCCAATCTTGATGATTCTTTCAGGTAATGATCAGTACACCAAAACCAATTGGCTCACCAAATTTCGTTCTTCGAGGTTAAACCGTTCGTTTGCAGTAACCGTTTTCATTTTTAGGTTTCACTCTGTTTTCTCCTATAGGGATACATGTATTTGGAACTCTAAATCAAACACGGTTTGTGCTAGCTCTTTGAAACTTGACACAATAAAGCAGTTTCAAGTTCTATCTCTATGGTTTGTTTGCTGTTGATGTAGCCCTAAGCAGAGACTGGCGAAAATCACTTTCATGGAAAGGGGTTGCCAAGCTTCCAAAAAACTACGAGTTGCCTGAAATCTCAGCAAACATTTTTTCACCCAATCTTGATGATTCCTTCAGGTAATGATCAGTACACCAAAACCACTTGGCTCACCAAATTTCGTTCTCCTAGGTTAAACCGTTCGTTTGCAGTAACCGTTTTCATTTCCAGGTTTCACTCTGTTTTCTCCTATAGGGATACATGTATTTGAAACTCTAAATCAAACACGGTTTGTGCTAGCTCTTTGAAACTTGACACAATAAAGCAGTTTCAAGTACTATCTCTATGCTTTGTTTGCTGTTGATGTAGCCCTAAGCAGAGACTGGCGAAAATCACTTTCATGGAAAGGGTTTGACAAGCTTCCTAAAAACTACGAGTTGCCTGAAATCTGAGCAAACATTTTTTCACCCAATCTTGATGATTTGTTCAGGTAATGATCAGTACACCAAAACCACTTGGCTCACCAAATTTCGTTCTTCTAGGTTAAACCGTTCAATTGCAGTATCCGTTTTCATTTTTAGGTTTCACTCTGTTTTCTTCTATAGGGATACATGTATTTTGAACTCTAAATCAAACAGGTTTTGTTCTAGCTCTTTGAAACTTGACAAAATAATGAAGTTTCAAGTTCTATCTCTATGGTTTGTTTGCTGTTGATGTAGCCCTAAACAGAGACTGGCGAAAATCACTTTCATGGAAAGGGGTTGCCAAGCTTCCAAAAAACTACGAGTTGCCTGAAATCTCTGCAAACATTTTTCACCCAATCTTGATGATTCTTTCAGGTAATGATCAGTACACCAAAACCAATTGGCTCACCAAATTTCGTTCTTCTAGGTTAAACCGTTCGTTTGCAGTAACCGTTTTCATTTTTAGGTTTCACTCTGTTTTCTCCTATAGGGATACATGTATTTGGAACTCTAAATCAAACACGGTTTCTGCTAGCTCTTTGAAACTTGACATAATAAAGCAGTTTCAAGTTCTATCTCTATGCTTTGTTTGCTGTTGATGTAGCCCTAAGCAAAGACTGGCGAAAATCACTTTCATGGAAAGGGGTTGCCAAGCTTCCAAAAAACTACGAGTTGCCTGAAATCTCAGCAAACATTTTTTCACCCAATCTTGATGATTCTTTCAGGTAATGATCAGTACACAAAAACCACCTGGCTCACCAAATTTCGTTCTTCTAGGTTAAACCGTTCGTTTGCAGTAACCGTTTTCATTTTTAGGTTTCACTCTGTTTCCTCCTATAGGGATACATGTGTTTGGAACTCTAAATCAAACACGGTTTGTGCTAGCTCTTTGAAACTTGTCACAATAAAGCAGTTTCCAGTTCTATCTCTATGCTTTGTTTGCTGTTGATATAGCCCTAAGCAGAGACTGGCGAAAATCACTTTCATGAAAAGGGGTTGCCAAGCTTCCAAAAATCTACGAGTTGCCTGATACTCAGCCAACATTTGCTCACCCAATCTTGATGATTCTTTCAGGTAATGATCAGTACACCAAAACCACCTGGCTCACCAAATTTCATTCTTCTAGGTTAAACCGTTCGTTTGCAGTAACCGTTTTCATTTTTAGGTTTCACTCTGTTTTCTCCTATAGGGATACATGTATTTGGAACTCTAAATCAAACATGGTTCGTGCTAGCTCTTTGAAACATGACAAAATAAAGCAGTTTCCAGTTCTATCTCTATGGTTTGTTTGCTGTTGATGTAGCCCTAAGCAGAGACTGGCGAAAATCACTTTCATGGAAGGGGGTTGCCAAGGTTCTAAAAAACTAGGAGTTGACTGAAATTTCAGCAAACATTTTTTAACCCAATCTTGATGATTCTTTCAGGTAATGATCAGTACACCAAAACCACTTGGCTCACCAAATTTCGTTCTTCTAGGTTAAACCGTTCCTTTGCAGTAACCGTTTTCATTTTTAGGTTTCACTCTGTTTTCTCCTATAGGGATACTTGTAATTGGAACTCTAAATCAAACACAGTTTGTGCTAGCTCTTTGAACTTGACACAATAAAGCAGCTTCAAGTTCTATCTCTATGCTTTTTTTGCTGTTGATGTTGCCCTAAGCAGAGACTGGCGAAAATCACTTTCATGGAAAGGGGTTTCCAAGCTTCCAAAAAACTACAAGTTGCCTGAAATCTCAGCAAACATTTTTTCACCCAATCTTGATGATTCTTTCAGGTAATGATCAGTACACCAAAACCACTGGCTCACCAAATTTCATTCTTCTAGGTTAAACCGTTCGTTTGCAGTAACCCTTTTCATTTTTAGGTTTCACTCTGTTTTCTCCTATAGGGATACATGTATTTGGAACTCTAAATCAAACACGGTTTGTGCTAGCTCTTTGAAACTTGACACAATAAAGCAGTTTCAAGTTCTATCTCTATGCTTTGTTTGCTGTTGAAGTAGCTCTAAGCAGAGACTGGAGAAAATCACTTTTATGGAATGGGGTTGCCAAGCATCCAAAAAACTACGAGTTGCCTGAAATCTCAGCAAACATTTTTTCACCCAATCTTGATGATTCTTTCAGGTAATGATCAGTACACCAAAACCACTTGGCTCACCAAATTTCGTTCTTCTAGGTTAAACCGTTCGTTTGCAGTAACCGTTTTCATTTTTAGGTTTCACTCTGTTTTCTCCTATAAGGATACATGTATTTGGAACTCTAAATCAAACACGGTTTGTGCTAGCTCTTTGAAACTTGACACAATAAAGCAGTTTCAAGTTGTATCTCTATGCTTTGTTTGCTGTTGATGTAGCCCTAAGCACAGACTGGCGAAAATCACTTTCATGGAAAGGGGTTGCCAAGCTTCCAAAAAACTACGAATTTCCTGAAATCTCAGCAAACATTTTTTCACCCAATCTTGATGATTCTTTCAGGTAATGATCAGTACACCTAAACCACCTGGCTCACCAAATTTCGTTCTTCTAGGTTAAACCGTTCGTTTGCAGTAACCGTTTTCATTTTTAGGTTTCACTCTGTTTTCTCCTATAGGGATACGTGTATTTGGAACACTAAATCAAACACGGTTTGTGCTAGCTCTTTGAAACTTGACAAAATAAAGCAGTTTCAAGTTCTATCTCTATGGTTTGTTTGCTGTTGATGTAGCCCTAAGCAGAGACTGGCGAAAGTCACTTTCATGGAAAGGGGTTGCCAAGCTTCCAAAAAAGTACGTGTTGCCTGAAATCTCAGCAAACATTTTTTCACCCAATCTTGATGATTCTTTCAGGTAATGATCAGTACACAAACCACCTGGCTCACCAAATTTCGTTCTTCTAGGTTAAACCACTCGTTTGCAGTAACCGTTTTCATTTTTAGGTTTCAATCTGTTTTCTCCTATAGGGATACATATATTTGGAACTCTAAATCAAACACGGTTTGTGCTAGCTCTTTGAAAATTGACACAATAAAGCAGTTTTAAGTTCTATCTCTATGCTTTGTTTGCTATTGATGTAGCCCTAAGCAGAGACTGGCGAAAGTCACTTTCATGGAAAAGGGTTTCCAAGCTTCCAAAAAACTACGAGTTGCCTGAAATCTGAGCAAACATTTTCTCACCCAATCTTGATGATTCTTTCAGGTAATGATCAGTACACCAAAACCACTTGGCTCACCAAATTTCGTTCTTCTAGGTTAAACCGTTCGTTTGCAGTAACCGTTTTCACTTTTAGGTTTCACTCTGTTTTCTCCTATAGAAATACATGTATTTGGAACTCTGAATGAAACACGGTTTGTGCTAGCTCTTTGAAACTTGACACAATAAATCAGTTTTCAGTTCTATCTTTATGGTTTGTTTGCTGTTGATGTAGCCCTAAGCAGAGACTGGCGAAAATAACTTTCATGGAAAGGGGTTGCCAAGCTTCCAAAAAACTACGAGTTGCATGAAATCTCAGCAAACATTTTTTCAACCAATCTTGATGATTCTTTCAGGTAATGATCAGTACACAAAAACCACTTGGCTCACCAAATTTCATTCTTCTAGGTTAAACCGTTCGTTGGCAGTAACCGTTTTCATTTTTAGGTTTCACTCTGTTTTCTCCTATAGGGATACATGTATTTGGAACTCTAAATCAAACACGGTTTGTGCTAGCTCTTTGAAACTTGACACAATAAAGCAGTTTCAAGTTCTATCTCTATGGTTTGTTTGCTGTTGATGTAGCCCTAAGCAGAGACTTGCGAAAATCACTTTCATGGAAAGGGGTTGCCAAGCATCCAAAAAACTACGAGTTGCCTGAAACCTCAGCAAACATTTTTTCACCCAATCTTGATGATTCTTTCAGGTAATGATCAGTACACGAAAACCACTTGGCTCACCAAATTTCCTTTTTCCTTGTTAAACCGTTCGTTTGCAGTAACCGTTTTCATTTTTAGGTTTAACTCTGTTTTCTCCTATAGGGATACATGTATTTGGAACTCTAAATCAAACACGGTTTGTGCTAGCTCTTTGAAACTTGACACAATAAAGCAGTTTCTAGTTCTATCACTATGCTTTGTTTCCTGTTGATGTAGCCCTAAGCAGAGACTGGCAAAATCACTTTCATGGTAAAAGGTTGCCAAGCTTTCAAAAAACTACGAGTTGCCTGAAATCTCAGCAAACATTTTTTCACCCAATCTTGATGATTCTTTCAGGTAATGATCAGTACACCAAAACCACTTGGCTCACCAAATTTCGTTCTTATACGTTAAACCGTTCGTTTGCAGTTAGCGTTTTCATTTTTAGGTTTCACTGTGTTTTCTCCTATAGGGATACATGTATTTGGAACTCGAAATCAAACACGGTTTGTGCTAAATCTTTGAAATTGACACAATAAAGCAGTTTCAAGTTCTATCTCTATGCTTTGTGTGCTGTTGATGTAGCCCTAAGAAGAGACTGGCGAAAATCACTTTCATGAAAAGGGTTGCCAAGCTTCCAAAAAACTACGAGTTGCCTGAAATCTCAGCAAACATTTTTTCACCCAATCTTGATGATTCTTTTAGGTAATGATCAGTACACAAAAAACACTTGGCTCACCAAATTTCATTCTTCTAGGTTAAACTGTTCGTCGGCAGTCACCGTTTTCATTTTTAGGTTTCACTCTGTTTTCTCCTATAGGGATACATGTATTTGGAACTCTAAATAAAACACGGTTTGTGCTAGCTCTTTGAAACTTGACACAATAAAGCAGTTTCCAGTTCTATCACTATGGTTTGTTTTCTGTTGATGGAGCCCTAAGCAGAGACTGACGAAAATCACTTTCATGAAAAGGGGTTGCCAAGCTGCCAAAAAACTACGAGTTGCCTGACATCTCAGCAAACATTTTTCACCCAATCTTGATGATTCTTTCAGGTAATGATCAGTACACCAAAACCACTTGGCTCACCAAATTTCGTTCTTCTAGATTAAACCGTTCGTTTGCAGTAACCGTTTTCATTTTTAGGTTTCTCTCTGTTTTCTCCTATAGGAATACCTGTATTTGGAACTCTAAATCAAACACGGTTTGTGCTAGCTCTTTGAAACTTGACACAATAAAGCAGTTTCAAGTTCTATCTCTATGCTTTGTTTGCTGTTGATGTAGCCCTAAGCAGAGACTGGCGAAAATCACTTTTGGAAAGGGGTTGCCAAGCTTCCAAAAAACTACGAGTTGCCTGAAATCTCAGCAAACATTTTTTCACCCAATCTTGATGATTCTTTCAGGTAATGATCAGTACACCAAAACCAATTGGCTCACCAAATTTCGTTCTTCGAGGTTAAACCGTTCGTTTGCAGTAACCGTTTTCATTTTTAGGTTTCACTCTGTTTTCTCCTATAGGGATACATGTATTTGGAACTCTAAATCAAACACGGTTTGTGCTAGCTCTTTGAAACTTGACACAATAAAGCAGTTTCAAGTTCTATCTCTATGGTTTGTTTGCTGTTGATGTAGCCCTAAGCAGAGACTGGCGAAAATCACTTTCATGGAAAGGGGTTGCCAAGCTTCCAAAAAACTACGAGTTGCCTGAAATCTCAGCAAACATTTTTTCACCCAATCTTGATGATTCCTTCAGGTAATGATCAGTACACCAAAACCACTTGGCTCACCAAATTTCGTTCTCCTAGGTTAAACCGTTCGTTTGCAGTAACCGTTTTCATTTCCAGGTTTCACTCTGTTTTCTCCTATAGGGATACATGTATTTGAAACTCTAAATCAAACACGGTTTGTGCTAGCTCTTTGAAACTTGACACAATAAAGCAGTTTCAAGTACTATCTCTATGCTTTGTTTGCTGTTGATGTAGCCCTAAGCAGAGACTGGCGAAAATCACTTTCATGGAAAGGGTTTGACAAGCTTCCTAAAAACTACGAGTTGCCTGAAATCTGAGCAAACATTTTTTCACCCAATCTTGATGATTTGTTCAGGTAATTATCAGTACACCAAAACCACTTGGCTCACCAAATTTCGTTCTTCTAGGTTAAACCGTTCAATTGCAGTATCCGTTTTCATTTTTAGGTTTCACTCTGTTTTCTTCTATAGGGATACATGTATTTTGAACTCTAAATCAAACAGGTTTTGTTCTAGCTCTTTGAAACTTGACAAAATAATGAAGTTTCAAGTTCTATCTCTATGGTTTGTTTGCTGTTGATGTAGCCCTAAACAGAGACTGGCGAAAATCACTTTCATGGAAAGGGGTTGCCAAGCTTCCAAAAAACTACGAGTTGCCTGAAATCTCTGCAAACATTTTTCACCCAATCTTGATGATTCTTTCAGGTAATGATCAGTACACCAAAACCAATTGGCTCACCAAATTTCGTTCTTCTAGGTTAAACCGTTCGTTTGCAGTAACCGTTTTCATTTTTAGGTTTCACTCTGTTTTCTCCTATAGGGATACATGTATTTGGAACTCTAAATCAAACACGGTTTCTGCTAGCTCTTTGAAACTTGACATAATAAAGCAGTTTCAAGTTCTATCTCTATGCTTTGTTTGCTGTTGATGTAGCCCTAAGCAAAGACTGGCGAAAATCACTTTCATGGAAAGGGGTTGCCAAGCTTCCAAAAAACTACGAGTTGCCTGAAATCTCAGCAAACATTTTTTCACCCAATCTTGATGATTCTTTCAGGTAATGATCAGTACACAAAAACCACCTGGCTCACCAAATTTCGTTCTTCTAGGTTAAACCGTTCGTTTGCAGTAACCGTTTTCATTTTTAGGTTTCACTCTGTTTCCTCCTATAGGGATACATGTGTTTGGAACTCTAAATCAAACACGGTTTGTGCTAGCTCTTTGAAACTTGTCACAATAAAGCAGTTTCCAGTTCTATCTCTATGCTTTGTTTGCTGTTGATATAGCCCTAAGCAGAGACTGGCGAAAATCACTTTCATGAAAAGGGGTTGCCAAGCTTCCAAAAATCTACGAGTTGCCTGATACTCAGCCAACATTTGCTCACCCAATCTTGATGATTCTTTCAGGTAATGATCAGTACACCAAAACCACTTGGCTCACCAAATTTCATTCTTCTAGGTTAAACCATTCGTTTGCAGTAACCGTTTTCATTTTTAGTTTTCACTCTGTTTTCTCCTATAGGGATACATGTATTTGGAACTCTAAATCAAACACGGTTTGTGCTAGCTCTTTGAAACTTGACACAATAAAGCAGTTTCAAGTTCTTTCTCTATGCTTTGTTTGCTGTTGATGTAGCCCTAAGCAGAGACTGGCGAAAATCACTTTCATGGAAAGGGGTTGCCAAGCTTCCAAAAATCTACGAGTTTCCTGAAATCTCAGCAAACATTTTTTCACCCAATCTTGATGATTCTTTCAGGTAATGATCAGTACACCAAAACCACTTGGCTCACCAAATTTCGTTCTTCTAGGTTAAACCGTTCGTTTGTAGTAACCGTTTTCATTTTTAGGTTTCCCTCTGTTTTCTCCTATAGGGATACATGTATTTGGAACTCTAAATCAAACACGGTTTGTGCTAGCTCTTGGAAACTTGACAAAATAAAGCAGTTTCAAGTTCTATCTCTATGGTTTGTTTGCTGTTGATGTAGCCCTAAGCAGAGACTGGCGAAAATCACTTTCATGGAAGGGGGTTGCCAAGCTTCTAAAAAACTAGGAGTTGCCTTAAATCTCAGCAAACATTTTTTTACCCAATCTTGATGATTCTTTCAGGTAATAATCAGTACACCAAAACCACTTGGCTCACCAAATTTCGTTCTTCTAGGTTAAACCGTTCGTTTGCAGTAACCGTTTTAATTTTTAGGTTTCACTCTGTTTTCTCCTATAGGGATACATGTATTTGGAACTCTAAATCAAACAAGGTTTGTGCTAGCTCTTTGAAACTTGACACAATAAAGCAGTTTCAAGTTCTATCTCTACACTTTGTTTGCTGTTGATGTAGCCCTAAGCAGAGACAGGCGAAAATCACTTTCATGGAAAGGGGTTGCCAAGCTTCCAAAAAACTAGGAGTTGCCTGAAATCTCAGCAAACATTTTTTCACCCAATCTTGATGATTCTTTCAGGTAATGATCAGTACACCAAAACCACTTGGCTCACCCAGTTTCGTTCTTCTAGTTTAAACCATTCGTTTGCAGTAACCGTTTTCATTTTTAGGTTTCACTCTGTTTTCTCCTATAAGGATACATGTATTTGGAAATCTAAACCAAACACGGTTTGGGCTAGCTCTTTGAAACTTCACACAATAAAGCAGTTTCAAGTTCTCTCTCTATGGTTTGTTTGCTGTTGATGTAGCCCTAAGCAGAGACTGGCGAAAATCACTTTCATGGAAAGGGGTTGCCAAGCTTCCAAAAAACTACGAGTTGCCTGAAAGCTCAGCAAACATTTTTTCGCCCCATCTTGATGATTCTTTCTGGTAATGATCAGTACACCAAAACCGCTTGGCTCACCAAAGTTTGTTCTTCTAGGTAATACCGTTCGTTTGCAGTAACCGTTTTCATTTTTAGGTTTCACTCTGTTTCTCCTATAAGGATACATGTATTTGGAACTCTAAACCAAACACGGTTTGTGCTAGCTCTTTGAAACTTCACACAATAAATAAGTTTCAAGTTGTATCTCTATGGTTTGTTTGCTGTTGATTTAGCCCTAAGCAGAGACTGGCGAAAAGCACTTTCATGGAAAGGGGTTGCCAAGCTTCCAAAAAACTACGAGTTGCCTGAAATCTCAGCAAACATTTTTTCACCCAATCTTGATGATTCTTTCAGGTAATGATCAGTACACAAAAACCACCTGGCTCACCAAAT
Source organism: Ictidomys tridecemlineatus (assembly GCF_052094955.1). NCBI lineage: Eukaryota > Metazoa > Chordata > Mammalia > Rodentia > Sciuridae > Ictidomys > Ictidomys tridecemlineatus. The sequence goes on from NW_027522920.1 coordinate 58,160, forward strand.
TTCGTTCTTCTAGGTTAAACCGTTCGTTTGCAGTAACCGTTTTCATTTTTAGGTTTCACTCTGTTTCCTCCTATAGGGATACATGTGTTTGGAACTCTAAATCAAACACGGTTTGTGCTAGCTCTTTGAAACTTGACACAATAAAGCAGTTTCCAGTTCTATCTCTATGCTTTGTTTGCTGTTGATGTAGCCCTAAGCAGAGACTGGCAAAAATCACTTTCATGGAAAGGGGTTGCCAAGCTCCAAAAAACTACGAGTTGCCTGAAATCTCAGCAAACATTTTTTCACCCAATCTTGATGATTCTTTCAGGTAATGATCAGTACACCAAAACCACTTGGCTCACCAAATTTTGTTCTTCTAGGTTAAACCGTTCGTTTGTAGTAACCATTTTCATTTTTAGGTTTCCCTCTGTTTTCTCCTATAGGGATACATGTATTTGGAACTCTAAATCAAACACGGTTTGTGCTAGCTCTTTGAAACTTGACACAATAAAGCAGTTTCAAGATCTATCTCTATGGTTTGTTTGCTGTTGATGTAGCCCTAAGCAGAGACTGGCGAACATCACTTTCATGGAATGGGGTTGCCAAGGTTCTAAAAAACTAGGAGTTGACTGAAATCTCAGCAAACATTTTTTAACCCAATCTTGATGATTCTTTCAGGTAATGATCAGTACACCAAAACCACTTGGCTCATTAAATTTCGTTCTTCTAGGTTAAACCGTTCCTTTGCAGTAACCGTTTTCATTTTTAGGTTTCACTCTGTTTTCTCCTATAGGGATACTTGTGTTTGGAACTCTAAATCAAACACAGTTTGTGCTAGCTCTTTGAAACTTGACACAATAAAGCAGCTTCAAGTTCTATCTCTATGCTTTGTTTGCTGGTGATGTAGCCCTAAGCAGAGACTGGCGAAAATCACTTTCATGGAAAGGGGTTTCCAAGCTTCCAAAAAACTACAAGTTTCCTGAAATCTCAGCAAACATTTTTTCACCCAATCTTGATGATTCTTTCAGGTAATGATCAGTACACCAAAACCACCTGGCTCACCAAATTTCATTCTTCTAGGTTAAACCGTTCGTTTGCAGTAACCCTTTTCATTTTTACGTTTCACTCTGTTTTCTCCTATAGGGATACATGTATTTGGAACTCTATATCAAACACGGTTTGTGCTAGCTCTTTGAAACTTGACACAATAAAGCAGTTTCAAGTTCTATCTCTATGCTTTGTTTGGTGTTGATGTAGCCCTAAGCAGAGACTGGCGAAAATCACTTTCATGGAATGGGGTTGCCAAGCTTCCAAAAAACTACGAGTTGCCTGAAATCTCAGCAAACATTTTTTCACCCAATCTTGATGATTCTTTCAGGTAATGATCAGTACACCAAAACCACTTGAATCACCAAATTTCGTTCTTCTAGGTTAAACCGTTCGTTTGCAGTAACCGTTTTCATTTTTATATTTCACTCTGTTTTCTCTATAGGGATACATGTATTTGGAACTCTAAATCAAACATGGTTTGTGCTAGCTCTTTGAAACTTGACACAATAAAGCAGTTTCAAGTTCTATCTCTATGCTTTGTTTGCTGTTGATGTAGCCCTAAGCAGAGACTGGCGAAAAATCACTTTCATGGAAAGGGGTTGCCAAGCTTCCAAAAAACTACGAGTTGCCTGAAATCTCAGCAAACATTTTTTCACCCAATCTTGATGATTCTTTCAGGTAATGATCAGTACACCAAAACCACCTGGCTCAACAAATTTCTCTCTGCTAGGTTAAATCGTTCGTTTGCAGTAACCGTTTTCATTTTTACGTTTCACTCTGTTTTCTCCTATAGGGATATATGTATTTGGAAATCTAAATCAATCACAGTTTGTGCTAGCTCTTTGAAACTTGACAAAATAAAGCAGTTTCAAGTTCTATCTCTATGCTTTGTTTGCTGTTGATGTAGCCCTAAGCAGAGACTGGCGAAAATCACTTTCATGGAAAAGGGTTGGCAAGCTTCCAAAAAACTATGAGTAGCCTGAAATCTCAGCAAATATTTTTTCACCCAATCTTGATGATTCTTTTAGGTAAGGATCAGTACACCAAATCCGCTTGGCTCACCAAATTTTGTTCTTCTAGGTTAAACCGTTCGTTTGCAGTAACCGTTTTCATTTTTAGGTTTCACTCTGTTTTCTCCTATAGGGATACGTGTATTTGGAACTCTAAATCAAACACTGTTTGTGCTAGCTCTTTGAAACTTGACACAATAAAGCAGTTTCAAGTTCTATCTCTATGCTTTGTTTGCTGTTGATGTAGCCATAAGCCGAGACTGGTGAAAATCCCTTTCATGGAAAGGGGTTGCCAAGCTTCCAAAAAACTACGAGTTGCCTGAAATCTCAGCAAACATTTTTTCACCCAATCTTGATGATTCTTTCAGGTAATAATCAGTACACCAAAACCACTTGGCTCACCAAATTTCGTTCTTCTAGGTTAAACCGTTCGTTTGCAGTAACCGTTTTAATTTTTAGGTTTCACTCTGTTTTCTCCTATAGGGATACATGTATTTGGAACTCTAAATCAAACAAGGTTTGTGCTAGCTCTTTGAAACTTGACACAATAAAGCAGTTTCAAGTTCTATCTCTACACTTTGTTTGCTGTTGATGTAGCCCTAAGCAGAGACAGGAGAAAATCACTTTCATGGAAAGGGGTTGTCAAGCTTCCAAAAAACTAGGAGTTGCCTGAAATCTCAGCAAACATTTTTTCACCCAATCTTGACGATTCTTTCAGGTAATGATCAGTACACCAAAACCACTTGGCTCACCCAGTTTCGTTCTTCTAGTTTAAACCATTCGTTTGCAGTAACCGTTTTCATTTTTAGGTTTCACTCTGTTTTCTCCTATAAGGATACATGTATTTGGAAATCTAAACCAAACACGGTTTGTGCTAGCTCTTTGAAACTTCACACAATAAAGCAGTTTAAGTTGTATCTCTATGCTTTGTTTGCTGTTGATGTAGCCCTAAGCAGAGACTGGCGAAAATCACTTTCATGGAAAGGGGTTGCCAAGCTTCCAAAAAACTACGAGTTGCCTGAAAGCTCAGCAAACATTTTTTCGCCCCATCTTGATGATTCTTTCTGGTAATGATCAGTACACCAAAACCGCTTGGCTCACCAAAGTTTGTTCTTCTAGGTAATACCGTTCGTTTGCAGTAACCGTTTTCATTTTTAGGTTTCACTCTGTTTCTCCTATAAGGATACATGTATTTGGAACTCTAAACCAAACACGGTTTGTGCTAGCTCTTTGAAACTTCACACAATAAATAAGTTTCAAGTTGTATCTCTATGGTTTGTTTGCTGTTGATTTAGCCCTAAGCAGAGACTGGCGAAAAGCACTTTCATGGAAAGGGGTTGCCAAGCTTCCAAAAAACTACGAGTTGCCTGAAATCTCAGCAAACATTTTTCACCCAATCTTGATGATTCTTTCAGGTAATGATCAGTACACAAAAACCACCTGGCTCACCAAATTTCGTTCTTCTAGGTTAAACCGTTCGTTTGCAGTAACCGTTTTCATTTTTAGGTTTCACTCTGTTTCCTCCTATAGGGATACATGTGTTTGGAACTCTAAATCAAACACGGTTTGTGCTAGCTCTTTGAAACTTGACACAATAAAGCAGTTTCCAGTTCTATCTCTATGCTTTGTTTGCTGTTGATGTAGCCCTAAGCAGAGACTGGCAAAAATCACTTTCATGGAAAGGGGTTGCCAAGCTCCAAAAAACTACGAGTTTCCTGAAATCTCAGCAAACATTTTTTCACCCAATCTTGATGATTCTTTCAGGTAATGATCAGTACACCAAAACCACTTGGCTCACCAAATTTTGTTCTTCTAGGTTAAACCGTTCGTTTGTAGTAACCATTTTCATTTTTTAGGTTTCCCTCTGTTTTCTCCTATAGGGATACATGTATTTGGAACTCTAAATCAAACACGGTTTGTGCTAGCTCTTTGAAACTTGACACAATAAAGCAGTTTCAAGATCTATCTCTATGGTTTGTTTGCTGTTGATGTAGCCCTAAGCAGAGACTGGCGAACATCACTTTCATGGAATGTGGTTGCCAAGGTTCTAAAAAACTAGGAGTTGACTGAAATCTCAGCAAACATTTTTTAACCCAATCTTGATGATTCTTTCAGGTAATGATCAGTACACCAAAACCACTTGGCTCAGCAAATTTCGTTCTCTAGGTTAAACCGTTCCTTTGCAGTAACCGTTTTCATTTTTAGGTTTCACTCTGTTTTCTCCTATAGGGATACTTGTGTTTGGAACTCTAAATCAAACACAGTTTGTGCTAGCTCTTTGAAACTTGACACAATAAAGCAGCTTCAAGTTCTATCTCTATGCTTTGTTTGCTGGTGATGTAGCCCTAAGCAGAGACTGGCGAAAATCACTTTCATGGAAAGGGGTTTCCAAGCTTCCAAAAAACTACAAGTTTCCTGAAATCTCAGCAAACATTTTTTCACCCAATCTGGATGATTCTTTCAGGTAATGATCAGTACACCAAAACCACCTGGCTCACCAAATTTCATTCTTCTAGGTTAAACCGTTCGTTTGCAGTAACCCTTTTCATTTTTACGTTTCACTCTGTTTTCTCCTATAGGGATACATGTATTTGGAACTCTAAATCAAACACGGTTTGTGCTAGCTCTTTGAAACTTGACACAATAAAGCAGTTTCAAGTTCTATCTCTATGCTTTGTTTGGTGTTGATGTAGCCCTAAGCAGAGACTGGCGAAAATCACTTTCATGGAATGGGGTTGCCAAGCATCCAAAAAACTACGAGTTGCCTGAAATATCAGCAAACATTTTTTCACCCAATCTTGATGATTCTTTCAGGTAATGATCAGTACACCAAAACCACTTGAATCACCAAATTTCGTTCTTCTAGGTTAAACCGTTCGTTTGCAGTAACCGTTTTCATTTTTATATTTCACTCTGTTTTCTCTATAGGGATACATGTATTTGGAACTCTAAATCAAACATGGTTTGTGCTAGCTCTTTGAAACTTGACACAATAAAGCAGTTTCAAGTTCTATCTCTATGCTTTGTTTGCTGTTGATGTAGCCCTAAGCAGAGACTGGCGAAAAATCACTTTCATGGAAAGGGGTTGCCAAGCTTCCAAAAAACTACGAGTTGAATGAAATCTCAGCAAACATTTTTTCACCCAATCTTGATGATTCTTTCAGGTAATGATCAGTACACCAAAACCACCTGGCTCAACAAATTTCTCTCTGCTAGGTTAAACCGTTCGTTTGCAGTAACCGTTTTCATTTTTACGTTTCACTCTGTTTTCTCCTATAGGGATATATGTATTTGGAAATCTAAATCAATCACGGTTTGTGCTAGCTCTTTGAAACTTGACAAAATAAAGCAGTTTCAAGTTCTATCTCTATGCTTTGTTTGCTGTTGATGTAGCCCTAAGCAGAGACTGGCGAAAATCACTTTCATGGAAAAGGGTTAGCAAGCTTCCAAAAAACTATGAGTTGCCTGAAATCTCAGCAAATATTTTTTCACCCAATCTTGATGATTCTTTTAGGTAAGGATCAGTACACCAAATCCGCTTGGCTCACCAAATTTTGTTCTTCTAGGTTAAACCGTTCGTTTGCAGTAACCGTTTTCATTTTTAGGTTTCACTCTGTTTTCTCCTATAGGGATACGTGTATTTGGAACTCTAAATCAAACACGGTTTGTGCTAGCTCTTTGAAACTTGACACAATAAAGCAGTTTCAAGTTCTATCTCTATGCTTTGTTTGCTGTTGATGTAGCCATAAGCCGAGACTGGTGAAAATCCCTTTCATGGAAAGGGGTTGCCAAGCTTCCAAAAAACTACGAGTTGCCTGAAATCTCAGCAAACATTTTTTCACCCAATCTTGATGATTCTTTCAGGTAATGATCAGTACACAAAACCACCTGGCTCACCAAATTTCGTTCTTCTAGGTTAAACCGTTCGTTTGCAGTAACCGTTTTCATTTTTAGGTTTCACTCTGTTTCCTCCTATAGGGATACATGTGTTTGGAACTCTAAATCAAACACGGTTTGTGCTAGCTCTTTGAAACTTGACCTAATAAAGCAGTTTCCAGTTCTATCTCTATGCTTTGTTTGCTGTTGATGTAGCCCTAAGCAGAGACTGGCGAAAATCACTTTCATGGAAAGGGGTTGCCAAGCTCCAAAAAACTACGAGTTGCCTGAAATCTCAGCAAACATTTTTTCACCCAATCTTGATGATTCTTTCAGGTAATGATCAGTACACCAAAACCACTTGGCTCACCAAATTTCGTTCTTCTAGGTTAAACCGTTCGTTTGCAGTCACCGTTTTCATTTTTAGGTTTCCCTCTGTTTTCTCCTATAGGGATACATGTATTTGGAACTCTAAATCAAACACGGTTTGTGCTAGCTCTTTGAAACTTGACACAATAAAGCAGTTTCAAGATCTATCTCTATGGTTTGTTTGCTGTTGATGTAGCCCTAAGCAGAGACTGGCGAACATCACTTTCATGGAATGGGGTTGCCAAGGTTCTAAAAAACTAGGAGTTGACTGAAATCTCAGCAAACATTTTTTAACCCAATCTTGATGATTCTTTCAGGTAATGATCAGTACACCAAAACCACTTGGCTCAGCAAATTTCGTTCTTCTAGGTTAAACCGTTCCTTTGCAGTAACCGTTTTCATTTTTAGGTTTCACTCTGTTTTCTCCAATAGGGATACTTGTATTTGGAACTCTAAATCAAACACAGTTTGTGCTAGCTCTTTGAAACTTGACACAATAAAGCAGATTCAAGTTCTATCTCTATGCTTTGTTTGCTGTTGATGTAGCCCTAAGCAGAGACTGGCGAAAGTCACTTTCATGGAAAGGGGTTTCCAAGCTTCCAAAAAACTACAAGTTTCCTGAAATCTCAGCAAACATTTTTTCACCCAATCTTGATGATTCTTTCAGGTAATGATCAGTACACCAAAACCACCTGGCTCACCAAATTTCATTCTTCTAGGTTAAACCGTTCGTTTGCAGTAACCGTTTTCATTTTTAGGTTTCACTCTGTTTTCTCTATAGGGATACATGTATTTGGAACTCTAAATCAAACACGGTTTGTGCTAGCTCTTTGAAACTTGACACAATAAAGCAGTTTCAAGTTGTATCTCTATGCTTTGTTTGCTGTTGATGTAGCCCTAAGCACAGACTGGCGAAAATCACTTTCATGGAAAGGGGTTGCCAAGCTTCCAAAAAACTACGAATTGCCTGAAATCTCAGCAAACATTTTTTCACCCAATCTTGATGATTCTTTCAGGTAATGATCAGTACACCTAAACCACCTGGCTCACCAAATATCGTTCTTCTAGGTTAAACCGTTCGTTTGCAGTAACCGTTTTCATTTTTAGGTTTCACTCTGTTTTCTCCTATAGGGATACGTGTATTTGGAACTCTAAATCAAACACGGTTTGTGCTAGCTCTTTGAAACTTGACAAAATAAAGCAGTTTCAAGTTCTATCTCTATGGTTTGTTTGCTGTTGATGTAGCCCTAAGCAGAGACTGGCGAAAATCACTGTCATGGAAGGGGGTTGCCTAGCTTCTATAAAACTAGGAGGTTCCTTAAATCTCAGCAAACATTTTTTTCACCCAAACTTGATGATTCTATCAGGTAATGATCAGTACACCAAAACCACTTGGCTGACCAAATTTCGTTCTTCTAGGTTAAACCGTTCGTTTGCAGTAACCGTTTTCATTTTTAGGTTTCACTGTGTTTTCTCCTATAGGGATACATGTATTTGGAACTCTAAATCAAACACGGTTTGTGCTAGCTCTTTGAAACTTGACACAATAAAGCAGTTTCAGGTTCTATCTCTATGCTTTGTTTGCTGTTGATGTAGCCCTAAGCAGAGACTGGCGAAAATCACTTTCATGGAAAGGGGTTGCCAAGCTTCCAAAAAACTACGAGTTGCCTGAAATCTCAGCAAACATTTTTTCACCCAATCTTGATGATTCGTTCAGGTAATGATCAGTACACAAACCACCTGGCTCACCAAATTTCGTTCTTCTAGGTTAAACCGTTCGTTTGCAATAACCGTTTTCATTTTTAGGTTTCACACTGTTTTCTCCTATAGGGATACATGTATTTGGAACTCTAAATCAAACATGGTTTGTGCTAGCTCTTTGAAAGTTGACACAATAAAGCAGGTTCAAGTTCTATCTCTATGCTTTGTTTGCTGTTGATGTAGCCCTAAGCAGAGACTGGCGAAAATCACTTTCATGGAAAGGGGTTGCCAAGCTCTCAAAAAACTACGAGTTGCCTGAAATATCAGCAAACATTTTTTCAACCAATCTTGATGATTCTTTCAGGTAATGATCAGTTCACCAAAACCACTTGGCTCAACATATTTCGTTGTTCTAGGTTAAACCGTTCGTTTGCAGTAACCGTTTTCATTTTTAGGTTTCACTCTGTTTTCTCCGATAGGGATACATGTATTTGGAACTCTAAATCAAACACGGTTTGGCTAGCTCTTTGAAACTTGACACAATAAAGCAGTTTCAAGTTCTATCTCTATGCTTTGTTTGCTGTTGATGTAGCCCTAAGCAGAGACTGGCGAAAATCACTTTCATGGAAAGTGGTTGCCAAGCTTCCAAAAAACTAAGAGTTGCCTGAAAACTCAGCAAACATTTTTTCACCCAATCTTGATGATTCTTTCAGGTAATGATCAGTACACCAAAACCACTTGGCTCACCAAATTTCGTTCTTCTAGGTTAAACCGTTCCTTTGCAGTAACCGTTTTCATTTTTAGGTTTCACTCTGTTTTCTCCTATAGGGATACATGTATTTGGAACTCTAAATCAAACATGGTTTGTGCTAGCTCTTTGAAAGTTGACACAATAAAGCAGTTTCAAGTTCTATCTCTATGCTTTGTTTCCTGTTGATGTAGCCCTAAGCAGAGACTGGCGAAAATAACTTTCATGGAAGGGGGTTGCCAAGCTCTCAAAAAACTACGAGTTGCCTGAAAACTCAGCAAACATTTTTTCACCCAATCTTGATGATTCTTTCAGGTAATGATCAGTACACCAAAACCACTTGGCTCAACATATTTCGTTCTTCTAGGTTAAACCGTTCGTTTGCAGTAACCGTTTTCATTTTTAGGTTTCACTCTGTTTTCTCCTATAGGGATACATGTATTTGGAACTCTAAATCAAACACGGTTTGTGCTAGCTCTTTGAAACTTGACACAATAAAGCAGTTTCAAGTTCTATCTCTATGCTTTGTTTGCTGTTGATGTAGCCCTAAGCAGAGACTGGCGAAAATAACTTTCATGGAAAGGGGTTGCCAAGCTTCTAAAAAACTACGTGTTGCCTGAAATCTCAGCAAACATTTTTTCACCCAATCTTGATGATTCTTTTAGGTAATGATCAGTACACCAAAACCACCTGGCTCACCAAATTTCGTTCTGCTAGGTTAAACCGTTCGTTTGCAGTAACCGTTTTCATTTTTACGTTTCACTCTGTTTTCTCCTATAGGGATACATGTATTTGGAACTCTAAATCAATCACTGTTTGTACTAGCTCTTTGAAACTTGACAAAATAAAGCAGTTTCAAGTTCTATCTCTATGCTTTGTTTGCTGTTGATGTAGCCCTAAGCAGAGACGGGCGAAAATCACTTTCATGGAAAAAGGTTGGCAAGCTTCCAAAAAACTACGAGTTGCCTGAAATCTCAGTAAACATTTTTTCACCCAATCTTGATGATTCTTTCAGGTAATGATCAGTACACCAAATCCGCTTGGCTCACCAAATTTCGTTCTTCTAGGTTAAACCGTTCGTTTGCAGTAACCATTTTCATTTTTAGGTTTCACTCTGTTTTCTCCTATAGGGATACGTGTATTTGGAACTCTAAATCAAACACGGTTTGTGCTAGCTCTTTGAAACCTAACAAAATAAAGCAGTTTCAAGTTCTATCTCTATGGTTTGTTTGCTGTTGATGTAGCCCTAAGCAGAGACTGGCGAAAATCACTGTCATGGAAGGGGGTTGCCTAGCTTCTATAAAACTAGGAGTTTCCTGAAATCTCAGCAAACATTTTTTCACCCAATCTTGATGATTCTTTCAGGTAATGATCAGTACACCAAAACCACTTGGCTCACCAAATTTTGTTCTTCTAGGTTAAACCGTTCGTTTGCAGTAACCGTTTTCATTTTTAGGTTTCACTCTGTTTTCTCCTATAGGGATACATGTATTTGGAACTCTAAATCAAACACGGTTTGTGCTAGCTCTTTGAAACTTGACACAATAAAGCAGTTTCAGGTTCTATCTCTATGCTTTGTTTGCTGTTGATGTAGCCCTAAGCAGAGACTGGCGAAAATCACTTTCATGGAAAGGGGTTGCCAAGCTTCCAAAAAATTACGAGTTGCCTGAAATCTCAGCAAACATTTTTTCACCCAATCTTGATGATTCTTTCAGGTAATGATCAGTACACAAAACCACCTGGCTCACCAAATTTCATTCTTCTAGGTTAAACCGTTCCTTTGCAGTAACCGTTTTCATTTTTAGGTTTCACTCTGTTTTCTCCTATAGGGATACATGTATTTGGAACTCTAAATCAAACATGGTTTGTGCTAGCTCTTTGAAAGTTGACACAATAAAGCAGTTTCAAGTTCTATCTCTATGCTTTGTTTCCTGTTGATGTAGCCCTAAGCAGAGACTGGCGAAAATAACTTTCATGGAAGGGGGTTGCCAAGCTCTCAAAAAACTACGAGTTGCCTGAAAACTCAGCAAACATTTTTTCACCCAATCTTGATGATTCTTTCAGGTAATGATCAGTACACCAAAACCACTTGGCTCAACATATTTCGTTCTTCTAGGTTAAACCGTTCGTTTGCAGTAACCGTTTTCATTTTTAGGTTTCACTCTGTTTTCTCCTATAGGGATACATGTATTTGGAACTCTAAATCAAACACGGTTTGTGCTAGCTCTTTGAAACTTGACACAATAAAGCAGTTTCAAGTTCTATCTCTATGCTTTGTTTGCTGTTGATGTAGCCCTAAGCAGAGACTGGCGAAAATCACTTTCATGGAAAGGGGTTGCCAAGCTTCTAAAAAACTACGAGTTGCCTGAAATCTCAGCAAACATTTTTTCACCCAATCTTGATGATTCTTTTAGGTAATGATCAGTACACCAAAACCACCTGGCTCACCAAATTTCGTTCTGCTAGGTTAAACCGTTCGTTTGCAGTAACCGTTTTCATTTTTACGTTTCACTCTGTTTTCTCCTATAGGGATACATGTATTTGGAACTCTAAATCAATCACTGTTTGTACTAGCTCTTTGAAACTTGACAAAATAAAGCAGTTTCAAGTTCTATCTCTATGGTTTGTTTGCTGTTGATGTAGCCCTAAGCAGAGACTGGCGAAAATCACTGTCATGGAAGGGGGTTGCCTAGCTTCTATAAAACTAGGAGTTTCCTGAAATCTCAGCAAACATTTTTTCACCCAATCTTGATGATTCTTTCAGGTAATGATCAGTACACCAAAACCACTTGGCTCACCAAATTTTGTTCTTCTAGGTTAAACCGTTCGTTTGCAGTAACCGTTTTCATTTTTAGGTTTCACTCT
>NW_027522921.1:0-69729 GCF_052094955.1 Ictidomys tridecemlineatus
TAGCAGAGTTTGTAGCCTGGGGTGCAGAAGGACAGCTGCAGAGAACATAGGTTGGATACTGGGGTGCACAAGGGCCGTTACAGAGAGCAGAGATTGTAGCCTGGGGTGCAGAATGACTGTTACAGAGAGCAAAGTTTGGAGAATGGGGTACAGAAGGATTTTAAAAAGAGCAGAATTTGGAGACTGGGATTCAGAAGGATCGTTGCAGAGAGCAGAGTTTGGAGACTGGGGTGTAGAAGGACTTTTGCAGAGAGCAGAGGTTGGAGACTGGAGTGCTTAAGGCCTGTTACAGAGAGCAGAGTTTGGAGACTGGTTTGCATAAGGAGTGTTACAGAGAGCAGAGTTTGGAGATTGGGGTGAAGAAGAACTGTTACTGAGAGCAGAGGTTGGAGACAGGGGTTCAGAAAGACTGCTTCAGAGAGCAGAGTTTGGAGCCTGAGGTGCAGAAGTACTGTTACAGAGAGCAGATTTTGGAAACTGGGATGCAGAAGGACCATTGCAGAGAGCAGAGGTTGGAGCCTGGGTAGAAGAAGGATCATTGCAGAGATGGTCGAGACTGGGTGCAGAAGAACTATTAAAGAGAGCAGAGGTTGGAGACTGAGGTGCAGAAAGATCATTTCTGAGTGTAGAGGTTTGAGACTGGGGTGCAGAAGGACTGTTACAGGTTGCAGAACTTAAGTGCAGAAGGACGTTTACATGAGGAGAGTTAGGAGACTGGGGTTAAAAAGGACTCTTACAGAGAGCAAAGAATGGAGACTGGGGTGCAGAATGATCGTTGCAGAGAGCAGAGGTTGGAGAATGAGGTGCAGAATGATTGCTACAGAGAGCAGAATTTGGAGACTTGGGTGCAGGAGGACGGTTACAGAGACCACAGGTTGGAGACTTGGGTGCAGAAGAAATGTCACAGAGAGAAGAAGTTGGAGACTGGGGTGCAGAAGTACTGTAGCAGAGAGAAGAGTTTGGAGACTGGGGTGTAGAAGGACTGTTGCAGAGAGCAGATGTTGAAGACTGAAATGCAGAAGGATCATTGGAGTTAGCAGAGGTTGAAGACTGCGGTTTAGAAGGAATGTTACAGAGAGCAGAGTTTGGAGACTGAGGTGCAGAAGGATTCTTGCAGAGAGAAGAGGTTGGAGACTGCGGTGCAGAAGGCCTGTGACAGAGAGCAGAATTTGGAGTCTGGGGTGCAGAAGACCTGTTACAGAGAGCATAGTTTGGAGACTGGGGTGCAGAAGGATTATTACAGATAGCACTGTTTGGAGACTGGGGTGTAGAAGGATTGTTGCAGACAGCAGAGGTTCCAGACTGAGGCTTAGAAGGACTGTTACAGAGAGCAGAGTTTGGAATCTTAGGTGCAGAAGGACTGTTACAGAAAGCAGAGGTTGGCAATTGGGTTGCAGAAGTACTGTTATAGAGAGAAGAGGTTGGAGACTGCGGTACAGAAGGACTGTTAGAGAGAGCAGAGTTTGAAGACTTGGTGCAGAAGGACCGTTGTAGAGAGCAGATGTTGGAGACTAGGGTGCAGAAGGACTGTTACAGAGAGAAGATGTTGGAGACTGAGGTGCAGAAGGATTGATACAGAGAGCAGAGGTTGGAGACTGGGGTACAGAAGGACCATTACAGAGAGTGAAGTTTGGAGACTGATGTGCAGAAGGACTGTTACAGAGAGGAAGGGTTTGTGAAAGTGATGCAAAAGGATCTTACAGAGAGGAGAGTCTGGAGACTGGGGTGCAGAATGACTGTTGCAGAGAGCAAAGGTTGGAGACTGAGGTTCAGAATGATCGTTGCAGAGAAAGAGTTTGGAGACTGGGTTGAATAAAGACTGTTACAGAGAGCAGAGATTCGAGATTTGGGTGCAGAAGAACTGTTACAGAGAGCAGAGGTTGGAGATTGGGGTGTACTAAGACTGTTACAGAGAGCAAAGGTTGGAGACTGAGGTGCAGAAGGATCGGTACAGAGAGAAGAGTTTGGAGACTACGTGTAGAAGGACTGTTACAGAGTGCAGAGGTTGGAAACTGTAGTGCAGAAGGATCGTTGCAGTGAGCAGAGGTTGGAGACTGGGGTCAGAAAGACAGTTACAGAGAGCAGTTTGGAGACTGGGGTGCAGAAGAAATGTTGAAGTGAGCAGAGATTGGAGACTGTGGTACAGAAGTACTGTTACAAAGAGCAGAGGGTGGAGACTGGGGTGCAGAAGGAATGTCACCTAGAGCAGAGTTTGGAAACTATGGTGCAGAAGGATGTTACAGAGAGCAGAGACTGAAGACGGGGGTCAGAAAGACTGTTGCAGAGAACAGACGTTGGAGCCTGGGGTGCAGAAGGATCGTTGAAGAGAGCAGAGTTTGGAGACCGGGGTGCAGTAGTATAGTTACAGAGAGCACAGTTTGGAGACTGGGGTGCAGAAGAAATGTTGAAGAGAGCAGAGGTTGGAGACTGGGGTGCAGAAGGACTTTAGCAGAGAGCAGAGGTAGGAGACTGGGGTGTAGAAGGACTGTTGCAGAGAGCAGACGTTGGAGACTGGGATGAAGAAGTATCGTTGCAGAGAGCAGAGGTTGGAGACTGGGGTGCAGAAGGACTGTAGAGGAGAGCAGAGGTTTGAGACTGGGGTGCAGAAGGAATGTTGCGGAGAGCAGAGTTTGGAGACTGAGGTGCAGAAGGACTGTTACAGAGAGCAGAGGTTTTAGTCTGGGGTGCAGAATAACTGATACGGAAAGTAGAGTTTGGAGACTGGAGTGCAGAAAGACTGTTACAGAGAGCAGAGTTTGTAACCTGGGGTGCAGAAGGACTGCTGTAGAGAACAGAAGTTGGATAATGGGGTGCACAAAAGCCGTTGCAGAGAGATGAGGTTGGAGACTGAGTTGCAGAAGACCTGTTACAGAGAGCAGATGTTTGAGACTGGGGTGCAGAAGGATTGTTACAGATAGCACATTTTGGAGACTGGGGTTTAGAAGGATTGTTGCATAGAGCAGAGGTTTCAGACTGAGGCTTAGAAGGACTGTTACAGAGAGCAGAGTTTGGAGTCTCAGTTGCAGAAGGACTGTTTCAGAAAGCAGAGGTTTGCAATTAGGGTGCAGAAGTACCGTTATAGAGAGAAAAGTTTGGAGAATGCGGTACAGAAGGACTGTTATAGAGAGCAGACGTTGGAGACAGAGGTGCAGAAGGATTGTTACAGAGAGCAGAGATTGGAGACTGGGTTGAAGAAGGATCTAACAGAGACCAGATGTTGGGGACCCAGGTGCAGAAAGACTGTTACAGAGAGCACAGGTTGGAAACTGGGTTGCAGAAGGACTGTTATAGAGAGCAGAGATTTGTGGCTGGGTTGCAGAAGAATCTTTCAGAGAGCAGTTGTTGGTGACTGTGGTGCAGGACGAATGTTACAGAGAGGAGTGATTGGAGACTGGGGTGCAGAAGGATAGTGCAGAGAGCAGAGGTTTCAGACTGCGGTGCAGAAGGACTGTAACAGAGAGCAGAGGTTGGAGACTGAAGTGCAGCATGACTGTTACAGAGAGCAGAGTTTGGTGACTGAGGTGAAGAAGGACTATTACAGATAGCAGAGGATGGAAATTTGGGTACAGAGAGACCGTTACAGAGAGCAGAGTTTGTAGACTGCGGTATAGAAAGACTGTAACAGAGAGCAGAGTTTGGAGTATATAGTGCAGAAGGACTGTTACAGAGAGCAGTATTTGGAGACTGGGGTGCAGAAGGATTGTTACAGAGAGCAGAGGTTGGAGACTGGGGTGCAGAAGGACTGTTACACAGAGCAGAGGTTGAAGACTGGGTTGTAGAAGGACTGTTGCAGAGAACAGAGGTTGGAGACTTGGGTGAAGAAGGACTGTTGCAAGAGCAGAATTTGGAGACTGAGGTGCAGAAAGACTGTTGAGGAGAGGAGACGTTGGAGACTAGGGTGCAGAAGGATCATTGCAGAGAGCAGACGTTGGAGACTGAGGTGCAAAAAGACTGTTACAGAGAGCAGAGTTTGGAGACTGGGGTGCAGAAGGCCTGTTACGGAGAGCAGAGTGTGGAGAAGGGCTCCAGAAGGATTGTTACAGATCACAGAGTTTGGAGACTGGGTTGAAGAAGGATCTAACAGAGACCAGATGTTGGGGACTCAGGTGCAGAAGGATTGTTACAGAGAGTAGAGGTTGGAGACTGAGGTGCAAAAGGATCGTATCAGAGAACAGCACTTTAAGATTGAGGTAAAGAAAAACTTTTGCAGAGACCACAGTTTGGAGACTAAGGTGCAGAAGGACTGTTGCAGAGAGCAGAGGTTGGAGACTGGTGTGCAGAAGGCTTGTTATAGAGAACAGACTTTGGAGAATGAGGTGCAGAAGGCCTGTTACGGAGAGGAGAGTTGGGAGAAGTGGTTCAGAAGGACTGTTAGGGAGGGCAGAGTTGGGAGACTGGGTTGTAGAAGAATCTTACATAGAGCAGAGTTTGGAGACTGAGGTGCAGAAGGACTGTTACAGAGACCAGATGTTGAAGTCTGGGGTGTAGAAGGATTGTTGGAGAGAGCAAAATTTTCAGACTAATGTGCAGAAGGAGTTTTGCCGAGAGGAGATGTTGGAGACTGGGGTGCAGAAGGTTCATTGCAGCGAGTAGAAGTTGGAGACTGCAGTACAGAAGGACTGTTGCAGAGAGCAGAGGTTGGAGACTAGGGTACATAAGGAGTTTTTCAGAGAGCAGATTTTGGATACTTTTGTTCAGAAGGACTGTTGCAGAGAGCAGAAGTTGGAGAATGGGGTGCAGAAGGACTTTTGCAGAGAGCACAAGTTGGAGACTGAGGAGTAGAAGGACGGACAAAGAAAGCAGAGGTTGGAGACTGGCGTGCAAAAGTACCTTTACAGAGAGCAGAGTTTGGAGACTGCGGTACAGACGGACTGTTACAGAGAGCAGAGTTTTGAGACTGGGGAGCAGAATGAGTGTTGCAAAGTACAGAGGTTGGAGCCTGGGGTGCAGTAGGACCGTTGCAGAAAGCAGAGGTTGGAGACTGGCGTGAAGAAAGAATATTACAGAGAGCAGAGTTTGGAAACTGGGGTCAGAAGGAACTTTCAGAGAGCAGAGGTTGGAGACTGGGGTGCAGAAGGATCGTTGCAGAGATCAGAGTTTGGACACTGGGGTGGAGAAAGACTGTTGCAGAGAGCAGATTTTGGAGACTGGGGTGCAGAAAGACTGTTTAGAGAGCAGATGTTGAAGTCTGGGGTGCAAAAGCACTCTTTAAGAGAGCAGAGGTTGAAGACTGAGGTGAAGATGGACTGTTTCAGAGAACAGATTTGGGAGACTGGGGTGCAGAAGGCCTGTTGCAGAGAGCAGAGGTTTAAGACTGAGGTACAGAAGGATCATTGCAGAGAGCAGAGTTGGAGACTGGGCTGTAGAAGGACTGTTACACAGAGCACACTTTGCGGACTGGGATGCAGAAAGAATTTTGCACACAGCAGAGGTTGGAGACTGGGGTGCATAAGGACTGTCGCAGATAGCAGAGTTTGAATATGAGGTGAAGAAGGACTGTTACAGAGAGCAGAGGTTGTAGACTGCTGTGTTACAGAGAGCAGAGGTTGGAGACGGGGGTGCAGAAGTATTGTTATAGAGAACAGACTTTGGAGCCTGGGGTGCAGAAGGCCTGTTACTGATAGGAGAGATGGGAGAAGGCGTGCAGAAGGATTGTTATAGAATGCAGAGTTTGGAGACTAGGTTGCAGAAGAAACTTACAGAGAGCAGATGTTGTAGAGTGAGGTGCAGAGGGACTGTTACAGAGAGCAGAGTTTGGAGACTGGGGTGCAGAAGGACTGTTTCAGATACCAGAGGTTGGAGACTGGTGTGAGGAAAGACTTTTGCAGAAACCAGAAGTTGGAATCTGGGGTGCTTACGGACTGTTGAAGAGAGCAGATGTAGGAGACTGAGCTGCAGAAGGACTGTTACAAAGAGCAGAGATTTGCAACTGGGGTGCAGAAGGAATTATACAGAGAGCAGAGTTTGGAGACTGGGGTGCAGACGACCTGTTACAGAGAGCAGAGGTTGGAGACTGGGTTGCAGAAGGGCTGTTACAGAGATCAGAGTTTGTAGACTGGGTTGCAGAAGGATCTTACATGGAGCAGAGTTTGGAGACTTAGGTGCAGAAGGACTGTTGCGGAGAGCAGAGTTTGGAGACTGGGGTGCATAAGGATCGTTGGAGACAGCAGAGTTTCTACACTGAGGTGCAGAAGGACTGTTGCAGAGATCAGATGTTGGAGACTTGGGTGCAGAAGGACTGTTGCAGAGAGCAGATGTTGGAGACTGGGATTTAGAAGGATCCTTGCAGATAGCAGAGTTTGGACACTGGGGTGCAGAAAGAACTGTTATACAAAGCATAGGTGGAAGACTGAGGTGAAGAAGGACTGATACAGAGAGGAGATGTGGGAGACAGGGGTGCAGGACTGATACAGAGCAGAAGTTGAAGACTGAGGTACAGAAGGACTTTTACAGAGAGCAGAGCTTGGAAACTCGGGTTCAGAAGGATTATTGCAGAGAGCAGAGTTTTCAGACTTAGGTTCAGAAGAACTTTTGCAGAGAGCAGATGTTAAAGATTGGGGTGCACAACAACTGTTGCAGCGAGCAGGGGTTGGAGACTGGGGTGCAGAGGTATCGTTGCAGAGAGCAGAGGTTGAAGACTGTTGTCCAGAAGGACTGATACAGAGAGCAGAGGTTGGAGACTGAAGTGCAGATGGTCTTTTACAGAGAGCAGAGTTTGGAGAGTGAGGTGCCGAAAAACTGTTACAGAAAGCAGAGGTTGAAGACAGGGGTGAAGAAGGATTGTTGCAGAGAGCAATGGTTGCAGAGTGAGGTGCAGACGGACTGTTACAGAGAGCAGATTTTGGAAACTGTGGTGCAGAAGCACTGATACAGAAAGCAGAGTTTGGAGACTGGGGTGAAGAAGGACCCTTACAGAGAATAGTGGTTGAAGACTGAGGTACAGAAGAACTGTTGTTGAGAATAAGGTTGGAGACTGGTGTGTAGAGGAACCATTGCAAAGTTTGGAGACTGGGGTGGAGAACGACTGTTGCAGAGAGCAGATATTGGAGCCTGGGGTGCAATAGGACTGTTGCAGAGAGCAGAGGATGGAGACTGGGGTTCACAAGGACTGTTGCAGAGAGCAGAGGTTTGAGACTTGGGTGAGGAAGGATCGTTGCAGAGAGCAGAGGTTGGAGACTTAGGTGCAGAAGGATCATTGCAGAGAGAAGAGGTTCAAGACTGGGGTGCAGAAGAATCGTTACAGAGAGCAGAGTTTGGAGACTGGGGTGCAGAAAGATTTTTACAGAGAGAACATTTTGGAGCCTAGGGTGCAGAAAAAATGTTGTGGAGAACAGAGGTTGTAGACTTGGGTGCAGAAGGACTGTTGCAGAAAGCAGAGTTTAAAGAATGAGGTGCAGAAGAACTGTTGCAGAGAGCAGAGGTTAAAGACTGGGGTGCAGAAGGACAGTTACAGATAGCAGACGTTGGAGACTGGGTTTCAGAACGATCTTACGAAGAAAAGAGTTTGGAGACTGTGGTGCAGAAGGACTGTTACAGAGAGCGGATGTGTGAGACTGGGGTGCAGAAGGATCATTACAGAGAGCAGAGTTTGGAGACTGGGGTGCAGACGGACTTTTACAGAGAGCATACGTTTGATACTGGGGTGCAGAAAAAATGTTGCAGAGAGCAGAGATAGGAGACTGGGGTTCAGAAGTACTGTTGCTGAAAGCAGAGGTTGGAGACTGAGGTGCAGAAGGACTGTTACAGAGAGCAGAGGTTGGATACTGGGGTGCAAAAGGACTGACAAAGAAAGCAGATGTAGGAGACTGGGAAGCATAAGGACGGTTACAGAGAGCAGAGGTTTGAGACTCTGGTACAGATGGACTGTTTCAGAGAGCAGAGTTTGGAGACTGGGGTGTAGAAGGACTGTTGCAGAAAACTGAGGTTGGAGACTGGGGTGCAGAAGGACCATTGCAGAGAGCAGAGTTTGGAGATAGGTTCCAGAAGGACTGTTAAAGCGAGCAGGGGTTGGAGACTGGTGTGCAGAAAGATCTTACAGAGAGCAGAGGTAGGAGACTTGGGTGCAGAAGGACTGTTTTAGAGAGAAGAGTTAGGACACTGGGGTGCAGAAAAATCATTGCAGAGAGTAGAGTTTGGAGACTGGGGTGCAGAAGGCCTCTTGCAGAGAGCAGAGGTTGGAGGCTGGGATGCAGAAGGCCTGTTTCAAAGAGCAGACGTTGGAGACTGGGGTGCAGAAGGACTGTTACAGAGAGCAGAGTTTGCAGACTTGGATTCACAAGGGTCTTACAGACAGCAGAGGTAGGAGACAGAGTTAAGGAAAGACTGTTACAGAGAGCAGATTTTGGAGACTGTGGTGCAGAAGGATTGATGCCAAGATCAGATTTTTCAGACTGAGGTACTGAAGAACTGTTGCAGAGAGCAGATGTTGGAGACTGGGTTGCACAAGGACTGTTGCAGCGAGTAGAGGTTGGAGACTGGGGTGCAGAAGGATCGTTGCAGAGAGCAGAGGTTGGAGACTGGTGTGCAGATGGACTGACACAGAGTGCAGAGGTTGGAGACTGAGGTGCAGAAGTCCTGTTACAGAGCAGAGTTTGGAGACTGGGCTGCAGAAGGATCTTTCAGAGAGCAGAGTTTGGAGACTGAGGTGCAGAAGCACTTTTACAGAGAGTAGAGTTTTGAGACCTAGGTGAGAAGGATCCTTGCAAAGAGCAGAGGTTAGAGACTGAAGTACAGAAGGATAGTTACAGAGAGAAGACGTTGGAGACTGGGGTGCAGAAAAACTTTTGCTGAGAGCAGAGGTTTTAGACTGGGTTGTAGAAGGACTATTGCAGAGAGTAGAGGTTGGAGATTGGGGTCCAGAAGGACTGTTACAGAGAGCAGAGTTTGGAAACTGGGGTGGAGAAGGACTGTTGCAGAGAGCAGATGCTAAATACTGGGGTGCAAAAGGAAAGTTGCAGAAAGCAGAGGATGGAGACTGGGGTGCAGAAGTATTTTTGGGGAGTGCAGAGTATGGAGAATGGGGTGTAGAAGGACTGTTACAGAGAGCAGAGGTTGGAGACTAGGGTTTAGAAGGACTTTTTCAGAGAGCAGACGTTGGAGACTTGGGTGAAGAAGAACTGTTGCATAGAGCAGAGGATGGAGACTGAGATGCAGAAGACGGTACAGAAAGCAGATTTTGAAGACTGGGGTGCAGAAGGACTGTTACAGAGAGCAGACTTTGGAGACTGGGGTGCAGAGGGATCGTTGCAGAGAGCAGAGTTTGGAGACTGCAGTTCAGAAAGTTTGTTAGAGAGAGCAGAGGTTGGAGACTGTTGTGCAGAAAAACTTTTACTTAGAGCACAGGTTGGAGACTGGGGTGCAGAAAGAATTTTACAGAGAGCACAGGTTAAAGACTGAGGTGCAGAAAAAATGTTGCCATGAGCAATGTTAAAAGACTGGGGTGCAGAAGGCTTGTTATAGAGAACAGACTTTGGAGACTGAGGTGCAGAAGGCCTGTTACGGAGAGGAGAGTTGGGAGAAGTGTTTCAGAAGGACTGTTAGAGAGGGCAGAGTTGGGAGACTGGGTTGAAGAAGGATCTTACATAGAGCAGAGTTGGGAGACTGAGGTGCAGTAGGACTGTTACAGAGGCCAGATGTTGAAGTCTGGGGTGCAGAAGGATTGTTGGAGAGAGCAAAATTTTCAGACTGATGTGCAGAAGGAGTTTTGCCGAGAGCAGATGTTGGAGACTGGGGTGCAGAAGGTTCATTGCAGAGAGTAGAAGTTGGAGACTGCAGTACAAAAGGACTGTTGCAGAGAGCAGAGGTTGGAGACTAGGGTACACAAGGAGTTTTTCAGAGAGCAGATTTTTGATACTTTTGTTCAGAAAGACTGTTGCAGAGAGCAGAAGTTTGAGAATTGGGTGCAGAAGGACTTTTGCAGAGAGCACAGGTTGGAGACTGAGGAGCAGAAGGACGGACAAAGAAAGCAGAGGTTGAAGACTGGCGTGCAAAAGGACCTTTAGAGAGAGCAGAGTTTGGAGATTCAGGTGCAGAAGGACTGTTACAGGAAGCAGAATTTGGAAATTGGGATGCAGAAGGACGATTGAAGAGAGCATATGTTGAAGACTGTGGTATAGGACTGTTACCAATAGCAGAGGTTAGAGACTTGGGTGCAGAATTACTGTTACATAGAGCAGAGGTTGGAGACTGAGGTGTAGAAGGAGTGTTACAGAGAGCAGATATTGGAGAATGAGGTGCAGAAGTAACGTTGCAGAGTACAGAGTTTGGAGACTGAGGTGCAGAAAGATTGTTACAGAGAGCAGAGTTTGGAGACTGGGGGGCAAAAGGACTGTTATAGAGAGCAGAGGTTGGAGACTGGATTGCAGAAGGACTGATTCTGAAAGCAGAGATTGGAGTCTGGGGTGCAGATAGACCGTTACAGAGAGCAGAGGTTGGATTCTGCAGTAAAGAAGGACTGTTATGGAGAGCAGAGGTTGGAGACTGGGGTAAAGAAAGACTGTAAAAGAGAGCTGACGTTGGTAACTAGGGTGCCGAAGGACTGTTGCAGAGAGCAGAGTTTGGAGACTGGGGTGCAGAAGAACTGTTGAAGACAGCAGAGGTTGGAGACTGGGGTGCAGAAGGACTGTTACAGAGAGCAGAGTTTGGAAACAGCATTGCAGAAGGATCTTACAGAGAGCAGAATTTGAAGACTTAGGTGCAGAAGGACTGTTGTAGAGATAAGAGGTTAGAGACTGAAGTGCAGTAGGATCATTGCAGAGAGCAGAGGTTAAAGACTGGGGTGCAGAAGGATCGTTGCAGAGAGCAGAGGTTGGAGACTTGCGTGCAGAAGGCCTGCTAAAGAAAGCAGATTTGGAGAGTGGCGTGCAGAAGGCCTGTTACAGAGAAGAGAGTTCGGAGACTGGGGTGCAGAAGGACTGGTACAGAGAGCAGATTTTTAAGACTGGGTTGTTGAAGGATCTTACAGAGAGCCGAGGTTGGAATCTAAGATGCAGTCGGACTGATACAGAGAGCAGTGGTTTGAGACTGGGGTTCAGAAGGATCGTGGAGAGCAGAGGTTTCAGACTGAGGTGCAGAAGTACTGTTACAGAGGGCAGAGTTTGGAGATTGATGTGTAAAAGGACTGTTACGAAGAGCAGAGTTTGGAGACTGAGGTGCAGAAGGACTCTTACAGAAAGCAGAGGTTGGAAATTGGGGTGCAGAAGGACTGTTACAGAGAGCAGAGGTGGGAGAGTTGGGTGCAGAAGGACTGTTACAGAAGCACAGGTTGGAGACTAGGTTAAGTAGAATAGAAACAGAGAGCAGAGGTTGGAGACTAGGGTTCAGAAGGACTGATACAGAAAGCAGAGTTTGGAGACTAGAGAGCTGAAGGACCGTTACAGAGAGCAGAGTTTGGTGAATGCGGTACAGAAGGAGTGTTACAGAGAGCAAATATTGGAGACTGGGGAGCAGAAGGACTGTTGCAGAGGACAGAGTTTGGAGACTGGGGTGCCGCAGGACCCTTCCAGAAAGCAGTGGTTGCGGACTGGAGTGGAGAAGGAATGTTAGAAAGAGCAGAGTTTGAAAACTGGAGTGCAGAAAGATCTTAGAGACCAGAGGTTGGAGACTGTTGTGCAGAAGGACTGTTGCAGAAAGCAGACGTTGGAGACTGGGGTCCAGAAAGATCGTTGCAGAGAGTAGAGTTTGCAGACTGGGGTGCATAGGCTGTTGCAGAGAGCAGAGGTTGGAGAATGAAGTGAAGAAGGATTGTTACAGAGAGCAGATGTTGGAGACTGGGGTTCTGATGGATCTTACAGAGAGCAGATGACGGAGACTGAGGTGCAGAAGGATTGTAACAGACAGCAGAGGTAGGAGACTGGGGTGCAGGACGTTTGTTTCAGACAGCAGAGTTTTCAGACTGTGGTGCAGAAGGACTGTTGCAGAGACCAGATGTTGGAGACTGGGGTGTAGAAGGACTGTTGCAGAGAGCAGATGTTGGAGGCTGGGGTTATGAATGATTGTTGCAGAGAGAAGAGATGGAAGACTGGTGTCTACAAGGAATGTTACAGAGAGCAGAGTTGGTAGACTGGGTTGGCGAAGGATCCCACAGAGAGAAGAGGTTGGAGACTGAAGTGCAGAAGGACTGTTACAGAGAGTAGAGGTTGGAGACTGAGGTGCAGAAGGACCGTTACAGAAAACAGAGTTTGCAGACTGAGGTGCAGAAGGATTGTTACAGAAAGCAGAGTTTGGAAACTGGGGTGCAGAAGGACTGTTGCAGAGAGTAGAGGTTGGAGACTGGGGTGCAGAAGGACTGTTGCAGAGAGCAGAGGTTGGAGACTAAGGTGCAAAAGGAAACTTAGAGTAGAAGTTAGAGACTGGGGTGCAGAAGGACTGATACAGAAAGCAGAGACTCTAGTATGGGGTGCAAAAAGAAGGTTACAGAGATTAGAGCTTAAAGAATGAAGTACAGAAGGACGGTTGCAGAGAGCAGAATTTAGAGACTGGGGTGCAGAAGGACTGTTACATAGAACAGAGGTTGGAGACTGGGGTGCAGAAGGATCATAGCAAATAGCAGAGCTTGGAGATACGTGTGCAGAAGGATCTTACAGAGAGCAGATGTTAGAGACTGAGGTGAAGCAGGACTGTTGCAGAGATCAGAGGTTGGAGACTGGTGTGCAGTAGGATCATTGTAGAGAGCAGAGGTTGGAGATTTGGATGCAGAAGGATCATTGCAGAGAGCAGAGTTTGGAGACTGGGGTGCACAAGGCCTGCTAAAGAGAGCAGAGTTTGGAGACTGGCATGAAGAAGGCCTATTACAGAGAGGAGAGTTTGGAGACTGGGGTGCAGAAGGACTGTTATAGAGACCAGAGTTTGGAGACTGGGTTGATGAAAGATCTTACAGAGAGCAGAGTTTAGAGACTGATTTGCAGGTGTACTGTTACAGAGAGCAGTGGTGGAGACTGGGGTGCAGAAGAATAATGCAGAGAGCACAGGTTTCAGACTGAGGTGCAGAAGGACTGTTACAGAGAGCAGAGGTTTGAGACTGAGGTGTAGAAGGACTTTTACAGAGAGCAGAGTTTGGAGACTAAGGTGTAGAAGGACTGTTACAGAAAGCAGAGGTTGGAAATTGGCGAGCAGAAAGACCATTAAAGAGAGCAGAGTTTGGAGACTGCGGTTTAGGACTGTTACGAGAGCAGAGGTTAGAGACTGGGATGAAGAAGGACTCTAACAGAGAGCACAAGTTGGAGACTGAGGAGCAGAAGAATGAATAAAGAGAACAGAGGTTGGAGACTGGGGTTCAGACAGGCTGATACAGTAAGCAGAGATTGGAGACAGGGGTGTAGAAGAACCGAAACAGAGAGCAGAGGTTGGACACTGCGTTACAGAAGGACTGTTACAGAGAGCAGATCTCAGAGACTGTGGAGCAGAAAGACTGTTGCAGAGAGAATATGTTGGAGAATGAGGTGCAGAAGACTGTTACAGAGAGAAGAGTTATGAGACTGGGGTGCAGAAGGACTGTTACAGAGAGCAGAGTTTGGAGACTGGGGTGCAGAAGGACTGTTACAGAGAGCAGAGGTTAGAGACTGGGTTTCAGATGAATCTTACAGAGAGCAGAGTTCGGAGACTGGGGTGCAAAAGGACTATTGCAGAGAGCAGATGTTGGAGACTGGGGTGGAGAAGAATCGTTGCAGAGAGAAGAGTTTGGATACTGGGGTGCAGAAGGCCTGTTACACAGAGCAGAGGTTGGAGACTGTGTTGCAGAAGTCCTGTTACAAAGAGCAGAGGTTGGAGACTGTTGTGCAGAAGGACTGTTACAGAGAGCAGAGTTAGGAGACTGCGGTGCAGAAGCCTCTTTGCAGAGAGCAGAGATTTCAGACTGAGGTGCAGCATGACTGTTGCAGAGAGCAGATGTTGGAGACTGGCGTGCAGAAGGACTGTTGCAGAGAGCAGATGTTGGTAACTAGGGTCCAGAAGGACTGGTTTAGAAAGCAGAGGTTGAAGACTGTGGTGCAGAAGGACCATTACAGAGAGCAGAGGTTGGAGACTACGGTATAGAAGGATTGTTACAGAGAGCAGAGGTGGGAGACTCGGGTGCAGAAAGACTATTACAGAAAGCACAGGTTGGAGACTGAGGTTAAGAAGGATAGACACAGAGAGCAGAGGTTGGAGGCTGGGGTTCAGAAGGACTGATACAGAAAGCAGAGTTTGGAGACTGGGGTGCAGAAGGACCGTTACAGAGAGCAGAGTATTGTGAATGCGGTACAGAAGGACTGTTTTAGAGAGCAGATATAGGAAACTGGGGAGCAGAAGGACTGTTGCAGAGGACAGAGTTTGGAGACTGGGGTGCCGTAGGACCCTTGCAGAAAGCAGAGGTTGGTGACTAGAGTGAAGAAGGAATGTTAGAAAGAGCAGAGTTTGGAAACTGGATTGCAGAAAGTTCTTACAGAGAGCAGAGGTTGGAGAATGTTGTGCAGAAGGAAAGTTGCAGAGAGCAGACGTTGGAGACTGGGGTCCAGAAAGATCGTTGCAGAGAGCAGAGTTTCCAGATTGGCATGCAAAAGGCTGTTGCAGAGAGCAGAGGTTTGAGACTGAGGTGCAGAGGGACTGTTACAGAGAGCAGATGTTGGAGACTGGGGTTCAGATGGATCTTACAGAGAGCAGATGACGGAGACTTAGGTGCAGAAGGATTGTAACAGACAGCAGAGGTAGGAGACTGGGGTGCAGGACGTTCGTTTCAGACAGCAGAGTTTTCAGACTGTGGTGCAGAAGGACTGTTGCAGAGGCCAGATGTTGGAGACTGGGGTGTAAAAGGACTGTTGCAGAGAGCAGATTTTGGAGACTGTGCATAAGAATGATCGTTGCAGAGAGAAGAGATTGAACACTGGTGTGCAGAAGGAATGTTACAGAGAGCAGAGTTTAGAGACTGGGTTGGCGAAGGATCCCACAGAGAGCAGAGGTTGGAGACTTAATTGCAGAAGGACTGTTACAGAGAGTAGAGTTTGGAGACTGAAGTGCAGAAGGACTGTTGCAGAGAGCAGAGTTTGCAAACTGAGGTACAGAAGGATTGTTACAGAGAGCAGAGTTTGGAGACTGGGGTGCAGAAGAACTGTTGAAGACAGCAGAGGTTGGAGACTGAAGTGCAGAAGGACTGTTACAGAGAGCAGAGGTTTGAGACTGGGGTGCAGAAGGACTGATGCAGAGAGCAGAGTTTGGAGACTAAGGTTCAGAAGGACATTTAGAGCAGAAGTTAGAGACTGGGGTACAGAAGGACTGATACAGAAAGCAGAGACTCTAGTATGGGGTGCAGAAAGAACGTTACAGAGAGTAGAGGTTGGAGAATGCAGTACAGAAGGACTGTTTCAGACAGCAGAATTTAGAGACTGGGGTGCAGAAGGTCTGTTGCAGAGAGCAGAGGTTGGAGACTGAGGTGCAGAAGCCCTGTTACATAGAACAGAGGTTGGAGACTGGGGTGCAGAAGGTTCGTTGCAAATAGCAGAGCTTGGAGACAGGGGTGCAGAAGGATCTTACAGAGAGCAGAAGTTAGAGACTGAGGTGCAGAAGGACTGTTGCAGAGATCAGAGGTTGGAGACTGGGGTGCAGTAGGATCATTGCAGAGAGCATAGTTTGGAGATTGGGATGCAGAAGGATCATTGCAGAGAGCAGAGTTTGGAGACTGTGGTGCAGAACGCCTCCTACAGAGAGAAGAGTCTGGAGACTGGCATGTAGAAGGCCTGTTACAGAGAGGAGAGGTTAAAGACTGGGGTGCAGAAAGACTGTTATAGAGAGCAGAGTTTGGAGACTGGGTTGCTGAAGGATCTTACAGAAAGCAGAGGTCAGAGACTGATGTGCAGGTGTACTGTAACAGAGAGCAGAGGTTGGAGACTGGGGTGATGAAGGATCATGCAGAGAGCAGAGGTTTCAGAGTGAGGTGCAGAAGGACTGTTACAGAGAGCAGAGGTTGGAGACTAAGGTGTAGAAGGACTGTTACAGAGAGCAGAGTTTGGAGACTGAGGTGTATAAGGACTGTTACAGGAAGCAGAGGTCTGAAATTGGCTTGCAGAAGGACCGTTACAGAGAGCAGAGTTTGGAGACTGCAGTATAGAACGAATGTTACAGAGAGCAGAGTTTGGAGATTGGGGTGCAGAAGGACTGTTACAGAAAGCACAGGTTGAAGACTGAGGTGCAGAAGGATAGATACAAAGAGCAGAGTTTAGAGACTGGGGTTCAGAAGGACTATTCAAAAAGCAGAGTTTGGATACTGGGTTGCAGAAGGACCCTTACGGAGAGCAGAGGTTGGAGACTGGAGTGCAGAAGGCCTGTTACAGAGAGCAGAGGTTGGAAACTGGGTTGCAGAAGTCTTGTTACAGAGAGCAGAAGTTGGAGACTTTTGTGCAGAAGGACAAGTACAAAGTACAGAGTTTAAAGACTGGGTTGCAGAAGGATCTTACAGAGAGCAGAGTTGGGAGACTGAGGTGCAGAAGGATTGTTGCAGAGAGCAGATGTTGGTAACTAGTGTGCAGAAGGACTGCTGTAGAGAGCAGAGGTTTGAGACTGAGGTGTGGAAGTCTTGTTACAGAGATCAGAGGTTGGAGACTCAGATGCAGAACGACTGTTACAGAGAGCAGATTTTGGATACAGGGGTGCAGAAGCACCTTACCAAGAGCAGAATTTGGAGACTGAGGTGCAGATGGACTGTTGCAGAGATCAGAGGTTGGAGACTGGGGTGCATTAAGATCTTTGCAGAGAGCAGTGGTTGGAGACTGGATGCAGAAGGATTTTGCAGATAGCAAATTATGGAGGCTGGGTTGAAGAAGGCCTGCTACAGAGAGCAGAGTTGGGAGACTGGCGTCCAGAAGGCCTGTTACAGAGAGGAGAGATTGGAGACTGCGGTGCAGAAGGACTGTTATAGAGAGCAGAGTTTGGAGACTTGGTTGCTGAAGGATCTTACGGAGGGAAGAGGTTGGAGACTGAGGTGCTGGTGGACAGTAACATAGAGCAGTGGTTGGGAACTAAGGTGCAGAACGACAATGCAGAGAGAAGAGGTGTCAGACTGAGGTGCAGAAAAACTATTACAGAGAGCAGAGGTCGAAGTCTGTGGTGTAAAAGTACTGTTAGAAAAAGCAGAGTTTTGAGACTGAGGTGCAGAAGGACTGTTAGAGAAAGCAGAGGTGGGAAATTGGGGTGCAGTCAGACCATTACAAAGACCAGAGTTTGGAGACTGCGGTATAGAAAAACTGTTACAGAGAGCATAGGTTGGAGACTGGGGTGTAGAAGGAATGTTACAGAGAGCACAGGTTGAATACTGAGGTGTAGAAGTATAGATACAGAGAGCAGAGTTTTGAGACTGGAGTTCAGAAGGACTGATACAGAAAGCAACGTTTGGAGACTGGGTTGCTGAAGGACTGTTACAGAGAACAGATGTTGAAGACTGGGGAGCAAAAGGACTGTTGCAGGGGACAGAGGTTGGAGACTGGGGTGCTGCAGGACACTTGCAGAGAGCAGGGGTTAAAAACTTGTTTGGAGAAGGAATGTTACAGAGAGCAGAGTTTGGAAACTTGAGTGCAGAAGGATGTTACAGAGAGCAGAGGTTGGAGACTGTGGTGCAGAAGGACTCTTCCAGAGAGCAGAGGTTGGAGACTGGGGTGCAGAAGGATCATTGCAGAGAGCAGAGTTTGAGGACTGGGGTGCAGAAGTACTGAGCAGAGAGCAGAGGTTGAAGACTTGGGTGCAGAAGAACTGTTGCAGAGAGCAGAGGTTGGAGACTGGATTCCAGAAGGACTGTTACAGAGAGCAGAGGTAGGAGACTGAGGTGCAGAAGGACTGTTGCAGAGAGTAGAGGTTGGAAATTGGGCTGCAGAAGGACTGTAGCAGAGAGCAGATGTTGGAGACTGTGCTTCAGACAAAATGTTGCAGAGAGCATATGTTGGAGACTGGGGTGCAGGAAGACTGTTACAGAGAGCAGAGTTTGGAGACTGGGGTTCAGATGAATCTTACAGAGATCAGATTTTGGAGACTGGGGTGCAAAAGGACTGTTGCAGAGAGAAGAGGTTGGAGAATGGGGTGCAGAAGGCCTGTTTCAGAGAGCAGAGATTGGAGACTGGCTTGCAGAAGTCCTGTTAGAGAGCAGAGTTTGGAGACTGTTGTGCTGAAGGACTGTTACAGAGTGCAGAGTTTAAAGACTGGATTGTAGAAGGATCTTACAGAGAGCAGAGTTAAGAGAATGAGGTGCAAAAGACTGTTACAGACAGCAGACGTAGGAGACTGGGGTGCAGAAGGGTCTTTGCACACAGCAGAGTTTTAAGACTGAGGGGCAGAAGGACTGTTGCAGAGAGCACATGTTGGAGACTCGGGTGCAGAAGGACTGTTGCAGACAGCATAGGTTGGAGACTTTGGTGACAAAGGATCGTTGCAGAGAGCAGAGGTTTTAGACTGTTGTGCAGAAGCACTGTTACAGAGAGAAGAGTTTGGAGACTGGGTTGCCGAAGAATCTTAGAGAGAGCAGAGGTTGCAGACTGAGGTGCAGAAGGACTGTTACAGAGAGTAGAGTTTGGAGACTGATTTGCAGAAGGACCATTGCAGAGAACAGAGTTTGGAGACTGAGGTGCAGAAGGATTGTTACAGAGATCAGAGTTTGGGGACTCTGGTGCAGAAGGACTCTGCAGAGAGCAGACGTTGGAGACTTGGGTCCAGAAGGATAGTTGCAGGAAGCAGAGTTTGGAAACTGGAGTGTAGAAGTACTATTGCAGAGAGCAGATGTTGGAGACTGGGGTGCAGAAGGACTGTTGCAGAGAGCAAGTTTAGGAGAATGTTGTGCAGAAGGACTGATTAAGTGAGCAGAGGTTGGAGACTGAAGTTCAGAAGGACTGTTACAGAGAGTAGAGGTTGGAGACTGGGTGCAGAATGACTGTTACAGAGATCAGAGTTTGGAGAGTGGGGTTCAGATGGATCTTACAGAGCGCAGAGTTTGGAGACTGTGTTGCAAAAGGACTGTTGCAGAGAGCAGAGGTTGGAGACTGTTGTGCAGAAGGATGCTTACATAGTGCAGAGTTTAAAGACTGGGTTTCAGAAGTATCTTACAGAGAGCAGAGTTGGGAGAATGAGGTGCAGAAGGACTGTTAAAGGCAGTAGAGGTAGGATACTGGGGTGTAGAAAGTGCGTTGAAGACAGCAGAGTTTTCAGACTGAGGTGCAGAAGGACTGTTGCAGAGATCAGAGGTTGGAGAGTGGGGTGCAGTTGGATTATTTAAGAGAGCTGATGTTGGAGACTGAGGTGAAGAAGGATCATTGTAGAGAGCAGATTTTGGAGACTGGGGTGCAGATGGCCTGCTACAGAGAGAAGAGTTTGGAGACAGGTTTGCAGAAGGCCTGTTAAGGAAAGGAGAGGTTGGAGACTGAGGTGCAGGTGGACTTTTGTAGTGAGCAGTGTTTGAAGACTGGGGTGCAGAAGGATTGTGCAGAGTGCGGAGGTGTCAGAATGAGGTGCAGAAGGACTGTTTCAGAGAGCAGAGTTTGGAGACTGAGTTGTAGAAGAACTGTTACAGAAAGCAGAGTTTGGAGACTGAGGTGCAGAAGGACTGTTACAGAAAGCAGAGGTTGGAAATTGGGCTGCATAAGGACCGTTACAGAGACCAGAGTTTGGAGACTGCGGTATAGAAAAACTGTTACGAAGAGCAGAGTTTGGAGACTGGGGTGCAGAAGAAATGTTACAGAGAGCACAGGCTGGAGACTGAGGTGCAGAAGGATAAATACAGAGAGCAGAGTTTTGAGACTGGGGTTCTGAAGGACCATTACAGAGAGCAGATTTTGGAGACTGGTTAGAATAAGGACTGTTGCAGAGGACAGAGGTTGAAGACTGGGGTGCCGCAGGACACTTGAAGAAAGCAGAGGTTAAATACTGGGTTGAAGTAGGAATGTTACAGAGAGAAGAATTTGGAAACTGGAGTGAAGAAGGATCTTACAAAGAGCAGAGTTTTGAGACTGTGGTGTAGAAGAACCTTTGCAAAGAGCAGAGATTGGAGACTGAGGTGCAGAAGTCCTGTTACATAGAGCAGAGCTAGAAGAAAGGGGTGCAGAAGGATCTTACAGAGAGCAGAGTTTGGAGACTACAGTATACGTCTGTTTCCAAGAGCAGAGGTTGGAAACTGGGGTTCAGAAGGACTCTTACATAGAGCACAGGTTGGAGACTGAGGTGCAGAAGGATAGATACAGAGAACAGAGGTTGGAGACTGGGGTTCAAACAGACTGATAAAGAAAGCAGAGATGAAATTGATCAATTTCACAGGGAGATAGAGGAAATAAAAATAAACAAATAGAAATCCTAGAAATGCAGGAAGCAATAAACCAACTTAAAAACTCAATTGAGAATACTACAAGCAGAATGGATCACTTAGAAGATAGAACACCAGATAATGAAGACAGAGTATTTCAACTTGAAAATAACATAGACAGCTCAGCAAGTTTGCTAACAAACCATGAGCAGAACATCCAAGAAATATGGGATAATATCAAAAGACCAAACTTAAGAGTCATTGGGATACAGGAAGGCACAGAGCTACAAACCAAAGGAATAGACAATTTATTCAGTGAAATAATACGAGAAAACTTCCCAGACTTGAAGAATGAGACAGAACCCCAAATCCTAGAAGCCTACAGGATGCCGAATGTGCAAAATCATAAGAGATCCACACCTAGACACATTATAATGAAGATGTCCAACATACAGAATAAGGAGAGAATTTTAAAAGCTACAAGAGAAAGGAAGAAGATTACATTTAGGGGTAAACCAATCAGGATAACAGCTGATCTCTCAACACAGACTCTAAAAGCTAGAAGATCCTGGAATAACATATTTCAAACGCTAAAAGAAAATGGGTTCCAAGCAAGAATCGTGTATCTGGCGAAATTAAGCTTCAGGATGGAAGATGAAATTAAAACATTCCATGATAAACAAAAGTTAAAAGAATTTTCAGCTAGAAAACCATCTCTTCAAAAAATCCTTGTCAAAACACTACAGGAAGAGGAAATGGAAAACAACGATGAAAACCAACAGTGGGAGGTAGGACAGTAAAGGGGGAAAAATAATCAAAGAGGAAAACAAATCAGATTTAGCAGCATTAATAAACAAATATGGCTGGAAGAACAAACCATATCTCAATAATAACCCTAAATGTTAATGGCTTAAACTCACCAATTAAGAGACATAGGCTAGTTGAATGGATCACAAAACAAGACCCAACAATATGCTGCCTACAGGAGACGCATTTGATAGGAAAGGATATACATAGACTGAAGGTGAAAGGTTGGGAAAAATCATATCACTCATATGGACTGCGGAAGTAAGCAGGAGTGTCCATACTCATATCAAATAAAATAGATTTCAAACCAAAGTTAATCAAAAGGGATAAAGAAGGACACTACATACTGCTCAAGGGAACCATACACCAACAAGACATAACAATCATAAATATATATACCCCAAACAACGGTGCTGCTGTGTTCATCAAGCAAACTCTTCTCAAGTTCAAGAGTCTAATAGACCACCATACAATAATCATGGGAGACTTCAACACCCCTCTCTCACCACTGGACAGATCTTCCAAACAAAAGTTGAATAAGGAAACTATAGAACTCAATAACACAATTAACAACCTAGACTTAATTGACATATATAGAATATACCACGCAACATCAAGCAGCTACACTTTTTTCTCAGCAGCACATGAATCCTTCTCAAAAATAGATCATATATTATGTCACAGGGCAACTCTTAGACAATATAAAGGAGCGGAGATAATACCATGCATCTTATCTGATCATAATGGAATGAAACTAAAAATCAACGATAAAAGAAGCAAGGAAAAATCATGCATCACTTGGAGAATGAACAATAGGTTACTGAATGATCAATGGGTTTTAGAAGACATCAAGGAGGAAATTAGAAAATTCTTAGAGTTTAATGAAAACACAGATACAACATATCAGAATCTATGGGACACATTGAAAGCAGTTCTAAGAGGAAAATTCATTGCTTGGAGTTCATTCCTTAAAAAAAGAAAACACCAACAAATAAATGATCTCATACTTCATCTCAAAATCCTAGAAAAAGAAGAGCAAAACAACAGCAAAAGAAGTAGAAGGCAAGAAATAATTAAAATCAGAGCTGAAATTAATAAAATCGAAACAAAAGAAACAATTGGAAAAATTGACAAAACGAAAAGTTGGTTCTTTGAAAAGATAAATAAAATTGACAGACCCTTAGCCATGCTAGCGAAGAGAAG
Organism: Ictidomys tridecemlineatus; assembly: GCF_052094955.1. NCBI lineage: Eukaryota > Metazoa > Chordata > Mammalia > Rodentia > Sciuridae > Ictidomys > Ictidomys tridecemlineatus. Next base: position 22,253 of record NW_027522921.1, read on the forward strand.
AAGAGAGAGAACTCAAATTACTAGCATAAGGGATGAAAAAGGCAAGATCATGACAGACACTTCAGAAATACAGAAGATAATCAGAAACTATTTTGAATCCTTATACTCCAATAAAATAGAAGATAGTGAAGGCATAGATAAATTTCTTAAGTCATATAATCTGCCCAGATTCAGTCAGGAGGATATAGACAACCTAAACAGACCAATATCAATTGAAGAAATAGAAGAAACCATCAAAAGATTACCATCTAAGAAAAGCCCAGGACCGGATGGGTATACAGCAGAGTTTTACAAAACCTTTAAAGAGGAAATAATACCAATACTTTTCAAGCTATTTCAGAAAATAGAAAAAGAGGGAGAACTTCCAAATTCATTCTACGAGGCCAACATCACCCTGATTCCAAAACCAGACAAAGACACTTCAAAGAAAGAAAACTACAGACCAATATCTCTAATGAACCTAGATGCAAAAATCCTCAATAAAATTCTGGCAAATCGGATACAAAAACATATAAAAAAAATTGTGCACCATGATCAAGTAGGATTCATCCCTGGTATACAAGGCTGGTTCAATATACGGAAATCAATAAATGTTATTCACCACATCAATAGACTTAAAAATAAGAACCATATGATCATCTCCATAGATGCAGAAAAAGCATTCGACAAAGTACAGCATCCGTTTATGTTCAAAACTCCCGAAAAACTAGGGATAACAGGAACATACCTCAACATTGTAAAAGCAATTTATGCTAAGCCTCAGGCTAGCATCATTCTGAATGGAGAAAAATTGAAGGCATTCCCTATAAAATCTGGAACAAGACAGGGATACCCTCTCTCACCACTTCTGTTCAACATAGTTCTCGAAACACTGGCCAGAGAAATTAGACAGACGAAAGAAATTAAAGGAATAAAAATAGGAAAAGAAGAACTTAAATTATCACTATTTGCAGATGACATGATTCTATACCTAGCAGACCCAATAGGGTCTACAAAGAAACTGTTAGAGCTAATAAATGAATTCAGCAAAGTGGCAGGTTATAAAATCAACACGCATAAATCAAAATCATTCGTGTACATCAGCGACAAATCCTCTGAAATGGACACGACGACAACCACTCCGTTCACAATATCCTCAAAAAGAATAAAATACTTGGGAATCAACCTAACAAAAGAGGTGAAAGACTTATACAATGAAAACTACAGAACCCTAAAGAGAGAAATTGAAGAAGACCTTAGAATATGGAAAAATATACCCTGTTCATGGATAGGCAGAACTAACATCATCAAAATGGCGATATTACCAAAAGTTCTCTATAGGTTTAATGCAATGCCAATCAAAATCCCAACGGAATTTTTTGTAGAAATAGAGAAAGCAATCATGAAATTCATATAGAAGAATAAAAGACCCAGAATAGCAAAAACAATACTAAGCAGGAAGTGTGAATCAGGTGGTATAGCGATTCCAGATTTCAAACTATACTACAGAGCAATAGTAACAAAAACAGCATGGTACTGGTACCAAAACAGGCGGGTGGACCAATGGTACAGAATAGAGGACACAGAAACCAACCCACAAAACTACAACTTTCTTATATTTGATAAAGGGGCTAAAAGCATGCAATGGAGGAAGGATAGCATCTTCAACAAATGGTGCTGGGAAAGCTGGAAATCTATATGCAACAAAATGAAACTGAATCCCTTTCTCTCGCCATGCACAAAAGTTAACTCAAAATGGATCAAGGAGCTTGATATCAAATCAGAGACATGGCATCTGATAGAAGAGAAAGTTGGCTACGACCTACATGCTGTGGGGTCGGGCTCCAAATTTCTCAATAGGACACCCAAAGCACAAGAGTTAACACCTAGAATCAACAAATGGGACTTACTCAAACTAAAAAGTTTTTTTCTCAGCAAAAGAAACAATAAGAGAGGTAAATAGGGAGCCTACATCATGGGAACAAATCTTTACTCCTCACACTTCAGATAGAGCCCTAATATCCAGAGTATATAAAGAACTCAGAAAATTACACAATAAGATAACAAATAATCCCATCAACAAATGGGCCAAGGACTTGAACAGACACTTCTCAGAGGAGGACATACAATCAATCAACAAGTACATGAAATAATGCTCACCATCTCTAGCAATCAGAGAAATGCAAATCAAAACCACCCTAAGATACCATCTCACTCCAGTAAGATTGGCAGCCATTACGAAGTCAAACAACAATAAGTGCTGGCGAGGATGTGGGGAAAAGGGTAAACTTGTACATTGTTGGTGGGACTGCAAATTGGTGCAGCCAATTTGGAAAGCAGTATGGAGATTTCTTGGAAAGCTGGGAATGGAACCACCATTTGACCCAGCTATCCCCCTTCTCGGTTTATTTCCTAAAGACCTTAAAAGAGCATACTACACGGATACTGCTACATCTATGTTCATAGCAGCACAATTCACAATAGCAAGACTGTGGAACCAACCTAGATGCCCTTCAATAGACAAATGGATAAAAAAAATGTGGCATTTATACACAATGGAGTATTACTCTGCATTAAGAAATGACAAAATCATAGAATTTGGAGGAAAATGGATGGCATTAGAGCAGATTATGCTAAGCGAAGCTAGCCAAGCCCTAAAAAACAAATGCCAAATGTCTTCTTTGATATAAGGAGAGTAATTAAGAAAAGACTATGGAAGAAGAGCACGAGAAGAAGACCATCATTAAACAGGGTTGAGAGGTGGGAGGGAAAGGGAGAGAGAAGGGAAATTTCATGGAAATGGAACGAGACACTCAGGGTTATACAAAATTACATACAAGAGGAAGTGAGGGGAAAGGGAATAATAATACAAGGGGGAGGAATGAATTACAGTAGGGGGGTTAGAGAGAGAAGAGGGGATGGGAGGGGAGGGGAGGGGGGATATTAGAGGATAGGAAAGGCAGCAGAATACAACAGACACTAGGATGGCAATAGGTAAAGCAATGGAAGTGTAACTGATGTAATTCTGCAAGCTGTATAAGGGGTAAAATGGGAGTAAACAACCCACTTGAATCAAAATGTGAAATATGATATATCAAGAACTATGTAATGGAGGGATAAGACAAGATAATACAAATGGAAGAAATGATTTACAGTAGAACGGGTAGAGAGAGAAAAGGGGAGGGGAGGGGAGGGGAGGGGGGATAGTAGAGAATAAGACTGACAGCAGAATACATCAGACACTAGAAAGGCAATATGTCAATCAATGGAAGGGTAACTGATGTGACACAGCAATCTGTATACGGGGTAAAGTTGGGAGTTCATAACCCTCTAGAATCAAATTGTGAAATATGATGTATTAAGAACTGTGTAAGGTTTTGAATGACCAACAATAAAAAAAATAAATAAAAGAAAAAAGAAAGCAGAGATGGAGACTGGGGTGTAGAAGGATCGTTACAAAGAGCAGAGGTTGGAGACTGTGGTACAGAAGGACTGTTACAGAGAGCAGATCTGGAGTCTGGGGAGCAGAAAAACTGTTGCAGAGGACAGAGGTTGGAGACTGGGGTGGAGAAGGAATGTTACAGAGAGCAGTGTTTGGAGACTGGGGTGCAGAAGGATTGTGAAGATAGCAGAGGTGTCAGACTGAGGTTCAGTAGGACTGTTACAGATACCAGAGGTTGGAGACTGAGGTGTAGAAGCACTGTTACAGAGAGCAGAGTTTGGAATCTGAGGTCCAGATGGACTGTTACAGAAAGCAGAGTTTGGAAATTGGGTGCAGAAGGACCGTTACAGAGACCAGACTTTGGACACTGCAGTATAGAAAAACTGTTACAGAGAGCAGAGTTTGGAGACTGGGGTGCAGAAGGAATGTAACAGAGAGCACAGGTTGGAGACTAAAGTGCAGAAGGATATATACAGAGAGCAGAGGTTTGAGATTGAGGTTCAAAAGGACTGATACAGAAAGCAGAGTTTGGAGACTGGGGTGCTGAAAGACCGGTACGGAAAGCAGAAGTTGGAAACTGGGGAGCACAAGTACTGTTGCAGAGGACAGAGGTTGAAGACTGGGGTGCTGCATGACACTTGCAGAAGGCAGAGGTTAAAGACTGGGGTGGAGAAGGAATGTTACAGAGAGCAGAGTTTGGAAACTGGAGTACAGAAGGATCTTACAGAGAGCAGAGTTTGGAGACTGTGGTGCAGAAGGATTGTTACAGAGAGCAGAGGTTTGAGACTAGGCTCCAGAAAGATAGATGCAGAGAGAAGACTTTGGAGACTGGGGTGTAAAAGGACTGTTGCAGAGAGCAGAGGTTTGAGACTGCGGTGAAGTAGGATCATTGCAGAGAGCAGAGGTTGGAGACTGGGGTGCAGAAGGATCCTTCGAGAGTTCAGATTTTGAAGACTGGGGTGCAGAAGGCCTGCTACAGAGAGCAGAGTTTGGAGACTGAGGTGCAGAAAGACTGTTACAGAAACTAGAAGTTGGAAATTGGGGTGCAGTAGAACCGTTACAGAGACCAGAGTTTGGAGACTGTGGTATAGAAAAACTGTTACAGAGCGCAGAGGTTGGAGATTGGGGTGCAGAAGGACTGTTGCAGAGAGCAGAGGTTGGAGACTGAGGTCTAGAAGGATCGTTGCAGAGAGCAGAGTTTGGAGACTGGGGTGCAGAAGGAGTGTTGCAGAGAGCAGAGGTTGGAATCTAGGGTGTAGAAGGACTGTTGCAGAGAGCAGATGTTGAAGATTGGAGTGCAGATTGACTGATACAGAGAGCAGAGTTTGGAGAAGGGGTTGCAGAAGGATCTTACAAAGAGCAGAGGTTTTAGACTAGGGTGCAGAGGAACTGTTGCAAGGAGCAGAGGTTTGACACTGGGGTGCAGAAGAATCATTGCAGAGAGAAGGGTTTGGAGACAGGGATGCAGAAGGCCTGTTACAGAGAGCAGAGTTTGGAGACTGGGGTGCAGAAGGCTTGTTATAGACAACAGAGTTTGGAGACTGGGGTGCAGAAGAACCATTACAGAGAGCAGAGGTTCGAGACTGCGGTACAGAAGGACTGTTACAGAGAGCAGAGGTTGGAAACTAGGGAGCAGAAGGACCGTTTTAGAGAACAGAGGTTGGAGACTGGGGTGCTACAGGATCGTTGCAGAAAGCAGAAGTTGGAGACAGGGATGGAGAAGGAATGTTATAGAGAACAGAGTTTAAAAACTGGTGTGCAGAAGGATCTAAAACAGAGCAGAGGTTGGAGACTGGGGTGCAGAAGAAGTGTTTCAGAGAGCATACTTTGAAGACTGAGGTGCAGAAAGATCGTTGCAGAGAGCAGAGCTTGGATACTGAGGTGCAGATGACTGTTGCAGAGAGCAGAGGTTGGAGACTGAGGTGCAGAAGGAATGTTACAGAGAGTAGAGGTTGTAGATTGGGGTTCAATAGGCCTGTTACAGAGAGCAGAGGTTGGAGACTCGGATTCAGAAGAACTGTTACACAGAGCAAAGGTTGGATACAGGGGTGCAGAAGGATTTAACAGAGAGCAGAATTTTGAGACTTACGTGCCAAAGGACAGTTGCAGGGATCAGAGGTTTGAGACTGGGGTGCAGTTGGATCATTGCAGAGAGCAGAATTTGGAGACTGCGGTGCAGAAGGATCGTTGCAGAGAGTAGATTTTGGAGACTGGGGTGCAGAAGGCCTGTTGCAGAGGACCGAGGTTTGAGACTGGGGTGCCGCAGGACACTTGCAGGTAACATAGGTTAAAGACTGGGGTATATAAGGAATGTTACAGAGAGCAGAGTTTGGAAATTGGAATGCAGAAGGATCTTACAGAGAGCAGAGTTTGGAGACTGTGGTGCAGGAAAACTGTTACATAGAGCAGAAGTTGGATACTGGGGTGCAGAAGGATCGTTGCAGAGAGCAGACGTTGGAGACTGGGATGCAGAAAAATCGTTGCAGACAAAAGAGGTTTGAGACTGGGGTGCAGAAGGACAGTTACAGAGAGTAGAGTTTGGAGACTGAGGTGCAAGAGAATCGTTGCTGAGAGCAGAGTTTGGAGACTGAGGTTCAAAAGGACTGTTACAGAGAGCCGAGGTTGGAGAATGGGGTGCATAAGAACTGTTACAGAGAGCAGAGTTTTTAGACAAGTTTGCACAAGGATCTTACAGAGAGCAGAGGTTGTTGACCAAGGTGCAGCAGGACTTTTAAAAAGAGCAGAGGTTGGAGACTAGGGTGCAGAAGGATCGTTGCAGAGAACAGAGTTTTCATACTGAGGTGCAGAAGGACTTTTGCAGAGAGCACATGTTGGAGACTGGGGTGCAGAAGGACTGTTGCAGAGAGCTGAGGTTAAAAACTGGGGTGCAGAAGCATTGTTGTAGAGAGCAGAGGTTGAAGACTGGGGTGCAGAAGGAATGTTATATAGAAAAAAGGTCGGAGACTGGGGTGCAGAAGGCCTGTTACGGAGAGCAGAGTTTGAAGAAGGGGTACAGAAGTACTTTTACAGAGAGTAGAGTTTGGAGAATGAGGTACAGAAGGATCGTTATAAAGAGCGAAGGTTGGAGACTGGGTTGCAGAGGGACTGCTGCAGAGAGCAGAGGCTGGACATGGGGTGTAGCAGAACTGTTGCGGAGAGTACAAGTTTGAGATTTGCGTGCAGAAGCACTGTTGCAGAGAGTAGAAGTTGGAGACTGCCTTTCAGTAGGACTATTACAGAGGCAGAGTTTGGAGACTTTAGTGCAGAAAGACTTTTGCATAGATCAGAGTTTGGAGACTATGTTGCAGAAGGACTGTTGCAGAGAGCAGAGTTTGTAGAGTGAAGTGCAGAAAGACTGTTACAGGAAGCAGAGTTTGGAGATTGGGGTGGAGATGGACTGATACAGAAAGCAGAGTTTGGAGACTCCTGTGGAGAAAGACTGTTGCAGACAGAAGAGGTTGGAGAATGGAGTGCAAAAGGCCTGTTACACAGGGCAGAGTTTGCAGAGTGGTGTGCAGAAGGACTGTTACAAACAGCAGAGTTTGAAGACAGGGTTGCAGAAGGATCTAACAGAGAGCAAGTTTTAAAGACTGTGGTACAGCAGGACTGTTATAGAGAGAATATGTTGGAGACTGAGGTGCATAATGATCGTTGCAGAGAACAGACTTTTCAGACTGAGGTGCAGAAAGACTGTTGCAGAGAGCAGATATTGGAGACTGGGGTGCAGAAGTACTGTTGCAGAGAGCAGAGGTTGGAGACTGGGGTGCAGAAGGATCGTTGTAGTGGGCAGAGTTTTGAGACCGGCGTGCAGAAGGACTGTTAGAGAACAGAATTTGGAGAAGGGGTGCAGAAGGACTGTTCCAGAGGGCAGAGTTTACAGACTGGCTTGCAGAAGGATCTTACAGAGAGAATATGTTGGAGATTGAGGTGTAGAAGGACTGTTAAAGAGAGTAGAGTTTAGAGACTGAGGTTCAGAAGAACCGTTCTAGAGAGCAGAGTTTGGAGACTGAGGTGCAGAAGGATTGTTACAGAGAGCAGAGGTTGGAGACTGGGGTGCAGAAGGACTGTTTCAGATAGCAGAGTTTGAGACTTGGGTGCAGAAGGACTGTTGCAGATAGCAGAGTTTGGAGACTGGGGTGTACAAGGACTGTTGCAGAAAGAAGTGGTTTGAGACTTGGGTGCAGAAGGACTTTTGCAGAGAGCAGAGTTTGGAGACTGAGGTGCAGAAGGACTGTAACAGAGAGATGAGGTTGGAGACTGGGGTGCAGAAGGACTGATAAAGAAAGCAGAGGTTGAAGCCTGGGGAGCAGAAGGAGCGTTACAGAGAGCAGATTTTGGAGATTGCACTACAGGAGGACTGTTACAGAGATCAGAGCTTAGAGTCTGGTGTGGAGAAGTACTGTTTCAGAGTGCAAACCTTGGAGTCTGGGGTGCAGTAGAACTGTTCCAGAGAACATAAGTTGGAGACTGGGTTGCAGAAGAACTGTTGCGTAAAGCAGAGGTTGGAGACAGAGGTGCAGCAGGAATGTTACAGAGAGAAGAGGATGGAAACTATGGTGCAGAAGAAATGATACAGAAAATAGAGGTTGGAGACTTGGGTGCAGAAGGATCGTTGCAGAGAGCAGAGGTTGGGGACTGCGGTACAGAAGGACTGTTAAAGAGAGCAGAGTTGGAGACTGGGGAGAAGAAGGACAGTTACAAAGAGCAGAGGTTGGAGACTGGGGAGCAGAAGGACTGTTGCAGAGAGCAGAGATTGGAGACTGGGGTACAGAAGGACCGTCACAGAGAGAAGAGTTTTGAGACTGTGGTACAGAAGGACTGTTACAGAGAGCAGAGGATGGAGACTGGGGTGCAGAAGAGTGTTACCGAGAGCAGAGTTTGTAGATTAGTGTCCAGAAAAACTGTTACAGAGAGTAGAGGTTGGAGACTGGGGTGCAGAAGGTCTGTTACAGACAGCAGCATTTGGAGACTGAGGTGCAAAAGGACTGTTACAGAGAGCAGAGGTTGGAGAATGAGATGCAGAATGATTGTTACGGAGAGCAGAGTTTGGACACTGGTGTTCAGAAAGACTGTTACAGAGAGCAGAGCTTGGAGACTGGTGTGTAGAAGGATCATTGAAGAGAACAGAGTTTTGAGACTGAGGTGCAGAAGAATCGTTGCAGAGAGCCGAGTTTGAAAACTGAGGTACAGAATGATCGCTTGAGAGAGCAAAGGTTGGAGACTGGGGTGCAAAAGGACAGTTACAGAGAGCACAGGTTGGAGACTGCGGTACAGAAGGACTGTTACAGAAAGCTTAGTTTGGAGACTGGGGTGCAGAAGGACTATTGCAGTAAAAAGTGTTTGGAGACTGGGGTGCCGAAGGAGAGTTACAAAGAGCACAGATGGAGACTGGGGTGCAAAAGAAATGTTGCAGGGAGCAGAAGTTGGAGACTGGGGTGCAGAAGGACGTTTGCAGAGAGCAGAAGTTGGATGCTAGGGTGCAGAACAACTTTTTCAGAGAGCAGAGGTTAGAGACTGTGGTTCAGAAGGACTGTTACAGGGAGCAGAGGTTGGAGACTTGGGTGCAGAAGGACTGATGCAGAGAACAGAGGTTGGAGACTGGTGTGCAGAAGAACCGTTGCAGAGAATAGAGTATGAAGACTGGGGTGCAGACCGAACGTTGCAGAGAGAAGAGGTTTGAGACTCAAGTGCAGAAGGATTGTTACAGAGAGCAGAGGTAGGATCCTGGGGAGCAAAAAGACTGATCCAGAGAGCATAGGTTGGTGAATGGGGTTCAGAAAGCCTCTTACAGAGAGCAGAGGTTGGATATTGAGGTGCTGAAGGATCATTACAGAGAGCAGAGAATGGAGACTGGTGTGCAAAAGGAGTGTTACAGAGAGCAGAGGATTGAGACTGGGGTGCAGAAGGAGTGTTACCAAGAGCAGAGTTTGTAGATTGGTGTCCAGAAAAACTGTTACAGAGAGTAGAGTTTGGAGACTGGGGTGCAGAAGGTGTGTTACAGAGAGCAGCGTTTGGAGACTGAGGTGCAGAAAGATCGTTACAGAAAGCAGAGGTTGGAGACTGAGGTGCAGAAGTACTGTTACAGAGAGCAGAGGTTGGAGACTTAGATGCAGAAGTATTTTGACGGACAGCAGAGTTTGGACACTGGTGTTCAGAAAGACTGTTACAGAGAGCAGAGCTTGGAGACTGGTGTGTAGAAGGATCATTGAAGAGAACAGAGTTTTGGGACTGAGGTGCAGAAGGATCGTTGCAGAGATCCGAGGTTGGAGACTGAGTTGCAGAAGGATCGCTACAGAGAGCAGAGGTTGGAGACTGTGGTTCAAAAGGACATTTACAGAGAACACAGGTTGGAGACTGGGGTGAAGAAGAAATGTTGCAGAGAGCAGAGGTTGGAGACTGGGGTGCAGAAGGACTGTTGCAGACAGCACAGGTTAGAGACTGGGGTGCAGAAGGACTGTTGCAGACAGCAGAGTTTGGAGACTGCCGTACAGAAGGACTTTTACAAAGAGAAGAGGTTAGAGAATTGGGTTCAGAAAGATTCTTATAGAGAGCAGAGAATGGAGACTGGGGTGCAGAAGGAAAGTTGCATAGAGCAGACTTTGGAGACTGGAGTGCAGAAAGTTCGTTTCAAAGAGTACAGGTTGGAGACTGGGGTGTAGAAGGAAGGCTTCAGAGAGCAGAGGTTTGAGACTGGGGTGCAGAAGGACTTTTGCAGAGAGCCTAGGATGGTGACTGAGGTGCAGAACAACTGTTACACAGAGCAGAGTTTGAAGACTGGGGTGCAGAAGAACTGATACAGAAAGCAGAGTGTGGAGACTGGGGTGCAGAAGGGCCATTACACAAAGCAGAGTTTGGAGACTGCGGTACAGAAAAACTGTTACAGAGAGCTGAGTTTGGAGACTGGGGTGCAGAAGGAGTATTGCAGAAAAAAGTGTTTGGAGACTGGGGTGCCATAGGATAGTTACAGAGAGCACAGATGGAGACTGGGGTGCAAAAGAAATGTTGCACAGAGCAGAAGTTGGAGACTGGGGTGCAGAACAACTTTTGCAGAGTTCAGAGTTTAGAGACTGCGGTTCAGAAGGACTGTTACAGGGAGCAGAGTTTGGAGACTCGGATGCAGAAGAACTGATGCAGAGAACACAGGTTGGAGACTGGTGTGCAGAAGAACCGTTGCAGAGGGCAGAGTTTGGAACTGGGGTGCAGAAGCACTGTTAAAGATAGCACAGGTTCGAGATAGGGTTGCAGAAGGATATTACATAGAGCATTTTGTAGACTGAGGTTCAGAGGGACTGTTTCAAAGAGCAAAGTTTGGAAACTGGGGTGCAGAAGGATTGTTGCAGAGAGCAGAGTTTTCAGACTGAGGTGCAGAAAGACTGTAGCAGAGAGAAGATGTTGGATCCTGGGGTGCAGAAGGACTGTTACAAAGAGCAGAGTTTGGAGACTGGGGTGCAGAAGGATCATTGCAGAGAACACAGGTTGGAGACTGGGGTGCAGAATGCCTGTTACAGAGAGCAGAGTTTGAAGACTAAGGTGCAGAAGGCCTGGTACAGAGAGCGGAGTTTCGAGACTGAGGCGCAGAAGGACTGTTACAGAGAGCAGAGTTTGAAGAATGGTTTGCAGAAGGATCTTACAGAGAACAGAGTTTGGAGACTGAGGTACACAAGCACTTTTACAGAGCGTAGGAGTTGGAGACTTAGAAGCAGAAGTGCTGTTGTAGAGAGGAGAGTTTGGAGACTGAGATCAAGAAGGATTGTTACAGAGATCAGAGGGTGGAGACTGGGGAGCAGAAGGAGTGTTACAGAGAGCAGAGTTTGGAGACTAGGGTGCAGAAGGACTTTTGCAGAGAGCAGAGTTTGAAACCTGGAGAGAAGAAGGATCGTTGCAGAGACCGGATGTTAAAGTCTGGGGTTTAGAAGGACTGTTACAGGGAGCAGAGGTTGTAGACTGAGGTGCAGAAGGACCGTTACACATTGTAGAACTTCGAGACTGATGTGGAGAAGGACTTTTACAGAGAGGAGAGGTTGGAGACTGGGGTGCAAAAAGATTCTTACAGAGAGCAGAGGATGGAGACTGGGGTGCAGAAAGAGTTTTACAGAGTGCAGAGTTTGGAGATTGGGTTTCAGAAAAACTGTTACAGAGAGCAGAGGATGGAGACTGGGGTGCAGAAGGCCTGTTACATGGAACAGAGTTTGGAGACTGAGGTGAATAAGAATTTTTACAGAGAGCAGAGTTTAGACACTGATGTGCAGAAAGACTGTTACAGAGAGCAGAGCTTGGAGACTGGGGTGCAGAAGGACTGTTGCAGAGAGCAGATGTTGGAGACTGTGGTGAAGGAGGATCGTTGCAGAGAGCAGAGGTTGAAGACTGAGGTGCAGAAGGATCGCTACAGAGAGCACTGGTTGGAGACTGGGTTGCAGAAGAAATGTTGCAGAGAGCAGAGGTTTGAGACTGGGGTGAAGAAGGACTGTAGCAGAGAGCAGACATTGGAGACTGATGTACAGAAGGATTGTTACAAAGAGCAGAGGTTGGATACTGGGGTGCAGAAGGACCATTACAATGATCAATGTTTGGAGATTGAGGTGCAGAAGGACTTTTACAGAGAGCATACTGGGTTTCAGTAGTACAGTTACAGAGAGCAGAGTCTGAAACTGGGGTGCAGAAGGACTGTTGCAGAGAGCAGAGTTTAGAGACTGAGTTTCAGAAGGATCCTTGCAGAGAGAAGAGGTTAGAGATTGGGGTGCAAAAAGACTTATACAGAAAGCCTAGTTTGGCATTTGGGAGCAGAAGGACCGTTACAAAGAGAAGAAGTTGGAGACTGCGATACAAAAGGACTATTACAGGGAGCAGAGGTTGGAGACTGGGTAGAAGAAGGATCCTTGCAGAGAGCAGATGTTGGAGACTGGGGTGCAGAAGAACTTTCACAGAGAGCAGAGGTCGGAGACTGAGTTGCAGTAGGATCATAACAGAGATCAGAGTTTGGAAACTGAGGTGCAAAAGGATCGTTGAAGAGAGCAGAGGTTGGAGACTGAGGTGCAGAAGGATCGTTTCAGAGAGCACAGTTAGGACACTGGGGTCAGAAAGACAGTAACAAAGAGCAAAGTTTAGAGACTGGGGTGCAGAAAAAATGTTGCAGAGAGCAGAGGATGGAGACTGGGGTGCAGAAGGACTGTTGCAGAGAGCAGAGTTTTGAGAATGTGGTGAAGAAATATCATTGCAGAGAGCAGAGGTTGAAGACTGAGATTCAGAAGGATCGCTACAGAGAGCAGAGTTTGGTGACTAGGGTGCAGCAGGACAGTTGCAAAGAGCACTTGTTGGAGACTGGGGTGCAGAAAAATGTTGCAGAGAGCAGAGGTTTGAGACTGGGGTGAAGAAGGACTTTAGCAGATAGAAGAGGTTGGAGACTGGGGTGCAGAATGACCGTAATGGAGAACAGATATTGGAGACTGGGGTGCACAAAGACTGTTACAGAGAGCAAACGTTGGAGATTGAGGTGCAGAAGGATTGTTACAAAAAGCAGTGGATGGATACTGGGGTGCATAAGGACCATTACAAAGATCAATGTTTGTAGATTGAGGTGCAGAAGGACTTTTTCAGAGAGCATAGGTTGGATACTGGGTTGCAGTAGTACTTTTACAGAGAGTAGAGGTTGGAGACTGGGATGCAAATGGATCATACAGAGAGCAGAGTCTTGAGACTCGGGTGCAGAAACACTGTTGCAGAGAACAGAGTTTAGAGACTGAGGTCCAGAAAAATCATTGCAGAGAGAAGAGGTTGGAAACTGGGTTGCAGAAGGCCTGTTACAGAGTGCAGAGTTTGGAGAGTGGGGTGCAGAAGGTTTGTTACAGACAGCAGAGGTTGGAGACTGGGGTGCAGAAGGATCGTTTCAGAGAGCAGAGTTTGGAGACTGGGGTGCAGAAGGACCGTTACAGATTGCAGAACTTGGAGATTGGGGTGGAGAAGGATCTTTAGGGGAGAAGAGTTTGAAGACTGAGGTGCAGTAGAATCGCTACCGAGAGCACAGGTTTGAGACTGAGGTGCAGAAGGAATGTTGCAGAGAGTAGAGGTTGAAGACTGGTGTGAAGAAGGATCGTTGCAAAAAGCAGAGGTTTAAGACTGAGACTTAGAAGGACTGTTACAGAGAGCAGAGGTTAAAGTCTGAGGTGCAGAAGGACTGTTACAGAGAGCAGAGTTTGGAGACTGGGGTGCAGAAAGTCTGTTACACAGAGCAGACGTTGAAGACTGACGTGCAGAAGGATTGGTAGAGAGAGCAGATTGTGAATACTGGGGTGCAGAAGGACCATTACAAAGAGCAAAGGTTGGAGACTCTTGTGCAGAAAAACTTTTCCAGAGAGCAGAGGTTAGATACTGTGGTTCAGAAGGAATGTTACAGAGAGCAGATGTTGAAGACTGGGATGCAAATGGATCTTACAGATAGCAGAGTCTGGAGACTGGGGTGCAGAAGGACTCTTGCAGAGAGCAGAGTTTAGAGACTGAGGTGCAGAAGGATCGTTGTAGAGAGAAGAGGTTAGAGACTGGGGTGCAGAAGGACTTTTTCAGAAAGCAGGGGTTGGCAATTGAGGAGCAGAAGGACCGTTACAAAGAGAAGAGGTTAAAGACTGGAATACAAAAGGACTGTTACAGGGAGCAGAGGTTGGAGACTGGGTAAAAAGAATCGTTGCAGATTGCAGATGTTGGAGACTGGGGTGCAGAAGGACTGTCACAGAGAGCAGAGGTTGGAGACTGAGTTGCAGAAGGATTGTTACAGAGAGCCGAGGTCGGAAACTGAGGTGCAGAAGGATCGTTTCAGAGAGAAGAGGTTGGAGACTGGGGTGCAGATGGCCTGTTACAGAGAGCATAGTTTGAGACTGGGGTGCAGAAGACCTTTTAGAGAGAGCAGAGGTTGGAGACTGGGGTGCAGAAGGATTGTTACAGATAGTACATTTTGGAGACTAGGGTGCAGAACGATCATTGCAGAGAGCAGAGGTTTCAAAATGAGGCTTAGAAGGACTGTTACAGAGAGCAGAGTTTGGAATCTGAGGATCAGAATGACTGTTACAGAAAGCAGAGTTTGGCAATCCGCGTGTAGAAGGACCGTTATAGAGAAAAGAGGTTGGAGACTGCGGTACAGAAGGACTGTTAGAGAGAGCAGAGTTTGGAGACTGGGGTGCAGAACAACCGTTGCAGAGATCAGATTTTGGAGACTGGGGTAGAGAAGGACTGTTACAGAGAGCGGACTTTGGAGACTGAGGTGCAGAAGGATTGTTACAGAGAGCAAAGGTTTGAGACTGGGGTGCAGAAGGACCATTACAGAGAGCAAAGTTTGGAGACTGAGGTGCAGAAAGACTTTTAAAGAGAGCAGAGATTGGATACTGGGGTACAGAAGAACTGCTACAAAGAGTAGAGTTTGGAGACTGGGATGAAAAATCATCTTTCAGAGAGCAGAGTCTGGAGACTGGGGTGCAGAAGGACTGTTGCAGAGAGCAGAGGTTGGATTCTTAGGTGCAGAAGGATCGTTGCAGAGAGAAGAGATTGGAGACTGGGGTGCAGCAATACTGTTACAGAAAACAGAGGCTGGCAATTGGGGAGCAGAAGGACCGTTACAAAGAGAAGAGGTTGGAGACTGCGATACAAAAGGACTGTTACAGAGAGCAGAGGTTGGAGACTGGGTAGAAGAAGCATTTTTTCAGAGAGCAGATGTTGGAGACTATGGTGCAGAATGACTGTTACAGAGAGCAGAGGTTGGAGACTGAGTTGCAGATGGATTGTTACAGAGAGCAGAGGTTGGAGACTGGGGTGCAGAAGGACTGTTAGTGAGAGCAGAGGTTGGAGACTGAGGAGCAGAAAGACTTTTACAGAGAGCAGAATTTGGAGACTGGGGTGCAGAAGAATTCTTACAGAGAGCAGAGGATAGAGACTGGGGTGCAGAAGGAGTGATACAGACAGCAGAGTTTTGAAATTGGGGTGCAGAAGAACTGTATAGAGAGCAGAGGTTGGAGACTGTGGAGCAGTAGAAATGTTGCAGAGAGCAGAGGTTGGAGACTCGGGTGCAGAAAGACTATTGCAGAGAACAAATTTGGAGACGAAGGTGCAGAAGAACTGATACAGAGAGAAGAGGTTGGAAACTGAGGTCCAGAAGAATTGTTATAGAGATCAGAGTGTGGAGACTGGGGTGCAGAAGGAGTGTTACAGAGAGCAGAATTTTGAGATTGGGGTCCAAAAGAACTGTTACCGAGAGCAGAGGTTGGTGAGTGGGGTGCAGAATTACTGTTGCGGAGAGCAAAGTTTAGAGAATGAGGTGCAGAAGGACTGTTACAGAGAGCAGAGTTTGGAAATTGGGGTGCAGAAGGACCATTGCTGAGAGCAGAGGTTGGAGCTTGGGGAGAAGAAGGATCGCTGCAGAGAGCAGATGTTGGGACTGGGGTGCAGAAGGACTGTTACAGAGAGCAGAGTTTGGAGACTGAGGTGAACAAGGATCGTTTCAGAGAGTGGAGGTTGGAGCCTGGGGTGCAGAAGGACCGTTACAGATTTTAGAGGTTGGATACTGAGGTGCAGAAGGACTTTTACAGAGAGGAGAGGTTGGAGACTGTGGTGTCAAAGGATTCTTTCAGAGTGCATAGGATGGAGACTGGCGTGCAGAAGGAGTGTTACAGACAGCAGTGTTTGGAGATTGAGGTTCAGAAGAATTGTTACAGAGAGCAGAGGTTGGAGACTGTGGTGCCGAAGGATCATTGCAGAGAGCAGAGGTTGGAGACTGAGGTGCCGAAGGATTGTTACAGAGAGCAGATTTTGGACACTGATGTGCAGAAGGAGTGTTACAGAGAGCAGAGCTTGGAATATGGGGTGCAGAAAGACTGTTGCAGAGAGCAGAGTTTGGATACTAGGGTGCAGAAAGATCGTTACAGAGAGCAGAAGCTGGAGACTGAGGTGTAGAAAGATCGCTACAGAGAGCAGACTTTGGAGACCAGGGTGCAGTAGGATAGTTACAGAAAGCAGAGGTTGGAGACTGGGGTGCAGAAAAAATGTTGCAGAGAGAAGAGGTTGGAGACTGGGATGCAGAAGGACTGTAGAAGATAGCAGAGGTTGGAGACTGGGGTTTAGAAGGACTGTTGCAGAGAGCAGACGTTAGAGACTGGGATGCAGAATGATTTTTGCAGACAGCAGAGGTTGGAGACTGGGGAGCAGAAGGTCCGTTGCAGAGTGATGAGGTTGGAGACTGAGGTGCAGAAGGACTGTTACAGAGAGCTGAGTTTGGAGACTGGGTTGCAGCAGACCTGTTACAGAGAGCAGATGTTGGAGACTTGGGTGCAGAAGGATTGTTACAGATAGCACAGTTTGGAGACTGGTGTGTAGAAGGATCGAAGTAGAGAGCATAGGTTTCAGACTGAGGCTTAGAAGGACTGTTACAGCGAGTAGAGGTTGGTGTCTGAGGTGTAAAAGGACTTTTATAGAAAGCAGAGGTTGGCAATTGGGGTTCAGATGGACCGTAACAAAGAGAAAAGGTTGGAGACTGCAATACAAAAAGACTTTTACAGAGAGCAGAGTTTGGAGACTGGGTAGAAGAAGAATCATTGCAGAGAGCAGATGTTGGAGACTGGGGTGCAAAAGGACTGTTATAGAGAGCAGAGTTTGGAGACTGAGTTGCAGAAGGACAGTTAAAGAGAGCACAGGTTGGAGATTGGGGTGCAGAAGGATCGTTGCAGAGAGCAGAGGTTGAAAACTATGGTGCAGAAGTATCGTTACACATAGCAGAGTTTGGTTTCTGGGGTGTAAAAGGACTGCTGCAGAAAAAGAGGTTGGAGACTGAGGTGCAAAAGGACTGATACAGAGAGCAGAGTTTGGAGACTGGGGTGCAGAACAACTGATACACAAAGCAGAGGTTGGATAATGGGGTTAAGAAGGACCGTTACAGGGAGCAGAGGTTGGAGACTCCAGTAGAGAAGGACTTTTACAGAGAGCAAAGTTTGCAGACCGGGTGCAGAAGGACTGTTGCAGAGAACAGAGGGTAAAGACTGGTGTGCAGAAGAACCGTTGCAGAGAGAAGAGGTTGGAGACTGAGGTGCAGAAGGATTGTTACAGAGAGCAGACGTTGGAGACTGGGTCCAGAAGGACTGCTGCAGAGAGCAGAGTTTGGAGACTGAGGTGAAGAACTATCGTTGCAGAGAGAAGAGGTTGGAGACTGGGGTGCAGAAGGAATGTTACAGATAGCACAATTTCGAGACTGGGTTCCACAAAGATCTTAAAGAGAGCATTTTGGAGACTGATGTTCAGAATGACTATTACATAGAGCAAAGTTTGGAAACTGGGGAGCAGAAGGATTGTTGCAGAGAGCTGAGTTTTCAGACTGAGGTGCAGAAGGACTGTTGCAGAGAGCAGATTTTGGAACCTGGGCGCAGAAGGACTGTTTCAGAGAGCAGAGTTTGGAGACTGGGGTGCAGAAGGTTCGTTGCAGAGAACAGGTTGGAGACTGGGGTGCAGAAGGCCTGTTAGAGAGAGCAGAGGTTGAAGACTGGGTGCAGAAGGCCTGTTACAGAGAGCAGAGTTCGGAGACTGGGATGCAGAAGGACCGTTACAGAGAGCAGCGTTTGGAGAATGCGTGGCAGAAGGATCTTACAGAGAGTAGAGGTTGGAGACAGAGGTGCAGAAGGACCTTTACAGAGAGTAGAGGGTGGAGACTGGGGTACAGAGGGAGTGTTACAGAGAGTAGAGTTTGGATATTGGGGTGCAGAAGAATTGTTACTGAGAGCAGAGTTTGGAGACTGGGGTGCAGAAGGACTGGTGCAGAGAGCAGAGTTTGGAGACTGGGGTGCAGAAGGACTGGTGCAGAGAGACGAGTTTGGAGACTGAGGTTCAAAAGGACTGTTAGAGAGAGCAGAGTTTGAAAACTGGGGTGTATAAGGACCGTTGCTGTGAGCAGAGGTTTGAGACTGTAGAGAAGAAGGATCGTTGCAGAGAGCAGATGTTGGAGACTGGGGTGCAGAAGGACTGTTAAAGAGAGCAGAGGATGGAGAATGAGGTGCAGAAGGACTTTAACAGAGAGGAGAGTTTGGAGACTGGGGTCTCAATGTATTCTTACAGAGAGCAGAGACTGGAGACTGGGGTGCAGAAGCAGTGTTACAGAGAGCAGAGTTTGGAGATTTGGGTTCAGAAGAACTGTTACAGTGATCAGATGTTGGAGACTGTGGTGCAGAAGGCCTGTTACAGAGAGCAGAATTTGAAGATGAGGTGAAGAAGGATCGTTAAAGAGAGCAGAGGTTGGAGACTGAGGTGCAGAAAGATTTTACAGAGCAGATTTTGGACACTGATGTGCAGAAGGACTGTTACAGAGAGCATATGTTTGAGACTGGGGTTCAGAAGGACTGTTGCAGAGAGAAGAGGTTGAAGACTGAGGTGCAGAAGGATCGCTACAGAGAGAAGTGTTTGAAGAATCGGGTGCAGTAAGATAGTTACAGAGAGCACAGGTTTGGGACTGGGGTGCAGAAGAAATATTGCAGACAGCAGTGGTTGGAGACTGGGGTGCAGAAAGACTTCAGCAGAGAGCAGAGGTTAAAAACTGGGATGCAGAATGATCATTGCAGAGAGAAAATGTTGGATAATTGAGTATAATAAGACGTTTGCAGAGAGCAGAGGTTGGAGACTGTGGTACAGAAGGACTGTTGCAGAGAGCAGAGGTTGGAGACTGAGGTGCAGAAGGACTGTTACAGAGAGGATAGGTTTTAGACTGGTGTGCAGAATAACTGATACAGAAAATAGAGTTTGGAGACTGGGATGCAAAAAGAATATTGCAGAGAGCAGAGGTTGGAGACTGGCGTGTAGAAGGACTTTTGCAGAGAGCAGAGGTTGGAGACTGGGGTGCAGAAGGCCTGTTACAGAAAGCAGAGTTTGGAGACGGGGTTGCAGAAGACCTTTTACAGAGAGCAGATGTTGGAGACTGGAGTGCAGAAGGATTTTTACAGATAGCACAGTTTGAAGACTGGGGTTTAGAATAATTGTTGCAGATAGCAGAAGTTTCAGACTGAGGCTTAGAAGGACTGTTACAGGGAGCAGAGGTTGGAAATTGAGGTGAGAAGGACCATTATAGAGAGAAGAAGTTGGAGACTGCCGTACAGAAGGACTGTTACAGAGAGCAGAGTTTTGAGACTGGGGTGCAGATGGACCGTTTCAGAGAGCAGATGTGGGAGACTGGGGTGCAGAAAGACTTTTACAGAGAGCAGACTTTGGAGACAGAGGTGCAGAAGGATTGTTACAGAGAACAGAGATTAGAGACTGGGGTGCAGAAGGAAAATTACAGTGAGCAAAGGATGGAGACTGAGGTGCAGAAGGACTTTTACAGAGAGCAGAGGTTGGAGACTGAGGTCTAGAAAGATCCTTTCAGAGAGAAGAGTTTGGAGACTGGGGTGCAAAAGGACTGTGACAGAAAGCAGAGGTTGGCAATTGGGGAGCAAATGGACCATTACAAAGAGTAGAGGTTGGAGACTGCGATACATAAAAACTTTTACAGAGAGCAGATGGAGACTGGGTAGAAGAAGGATCCTTGTAGAGAGCAGATGTTGGAGATAGGGGTGCAGAAGGACTGTTCCAGAGAGTACAGGTTGGAAACTGGGGTGCAGAAGAAATGTTGCAGACAGCAGAGTTTGGAGACTTGGGTGCATAAGGACTTTTGCAGAGAGCAGAGTTTGGACACTGTGTTGCAGAAGGACTGATACAGAGATCAGAGGTTGGAGACTGAGGTGCAGAAGGATCGATGCAGAGAGCAGAGGTTGGAAACTAACGTGCAGAAGGATCGTTACACAGAGCAGATTTTGGTTACTGGGGTGTAAAAAAACTGTTGCAGAGAGCAGAGTTTGGAGACTGTTGTGCAAAAGGACTGATATAGAGAGCAAATGTTGAAGTCTGGGGTGCAGAAGTAATGTAGCAGAGAGCAGAGATTTGAGACTAGGGTGCAGAACGACTGGTGCAGTGAGTATAGGTTGGAGACTGGGGTGCAGAAGGACCATTACAGAGAGCAAAGGTTGGAGACTGAGGTGCAGAAAAACTTTTACAGAGAGCAGAGGTTTGATACTGGGATGCAAAAGGACTGTTACAGAGAGGAGAGTTTGGAGAAAGGGATGCAAAAGGATCTTACAGGGAGCAGAGTCTGGAGACTGGGGTGCAGAAGGACTGTTGCAGAGAGCAGATGTTGGAGACTGAGATTCAGAATGATCGTTGCAGAGATTCGAAATTGGGGTGCAGAAGAACTGTTACAGAGATCAGAGGTTGGAGACTGGGGAGCAGTAAGCCTGTTACAGAGAGCAGAGTTTGGAGACTTAGGTGGAGAAGGACTGTTACAGAGAGCAGATGTGGGAGACTGAGGTGCAGAAGGATTGGTACAGACAGAAGAGTTTGGAGACTAGTTGTAGAAGGACTTTTACAGAGTGCCGAGATTGGAAACTGTGGTGCAGAAGGATCGTTGCAGAGAGCAGAGGTTAGAAACTGAGGTGCAGAAGAATCCTTGAAGAGATCAGAGGTTTGCGACTAAGGTGCAGAAGGATCGTTTCAGAGAGCAGAGGTTGGAGACTGGGGTCAGAAAGACAGTTACAGAGAGCACAGTTTTGAGACTGGGGTTCAGAAAAAATGTTGCAGTGAGCAGAGATTGGAGACTGCAGTACAGAAGTACTGTTACAAAGAGCAGATGGTGGAGACTGGGGTGCAGAAAGAATGTCACAGAGAGCACAGTTTGGAAACTGGTTTGCAGAAGGATGTTACAGAGAGCAGAGGCTGGAGACTTGGGTCAGAAGGACTGTTGCAGAGAACAGACTTTGGAGACTGGGGTGCAGAAGGATCTTTGCAGAGAGCAAAGGTTGGTGACTGAGGTGCAGAAGGATGGATACAGACAGCAGAGTTTTGAGACTGGGGTGCAGTAGGATAGTTACAGAGTACAGGTTGGAGACTGGGATGCTGAAGAAATTTTGAAGAGAGCAGAGGTTGGAGACTGGGGTGCAGAAGGCCTGTTACAGAGAGAAGACTTTTGAGACTGAGTTGCAGAAGACCTGTTACAGAGAGCAGATGTTTGAGACTGGGGTGCAGAAGGATTGTTACAGATAGCACAGTTTGGAGACTGGGGTTTGGAATGATTGTTGCAGATAGCAGAGGTTTCAGACTGAGGCTTAGAAGGACTGTTACAGAGAGCAGAGGTTGGAGTTTTAGGTGCAGGCGGACTGTTTCAGAAAGTAGAAGTTGGCAATTGGGGTGCAGAAGTACCGTTATAGAGAGAAGTGGTTGGAGATTGCGGTACAGAAGGTCTGTTACAGAGAACAGAGTTTGGAGACTGGGTTGCAGAAGGATTGTTACAGAGAGCAGAGATTGGAAACTGGGGTGCAGAAGGATCATTACAGAAAGCAAAGGATTGAGACTGAGGTGCAGAAGGACTTTTACAGAGAGCGGAAGTCTGAGACTGAGGTGCAGAAAGATTTTTGCAGAGAGAAGTGTTTGGAGAATGGTGTGCAGAAGGACTGTTACAGAAAGCAGAGTTTGGCAATTGGGGAGCAAATGGACCGTTACAAAGAGAAGAGGTTGGAGACTGCGATATAAAAGGACTTTTACAGAGAGGAGAGTTTGGAGACTGGGTAGACGAAGGATCGTTGCAGAGAGCAGATGTTGGAGACTGGGGTGCAGAAGGAGTGTTACAGAGAGCACAGGTTGGAGACTGCGGTGCAGAAGAAATGTTGCAGAGAACAGAGGTTGGAGACTGGGGTGCAGAAAAACCATTGCAGAGAGCAGAGTTTTGATACTGAGGTGCAAAAGGTTTGTTACAGAGAGGAGAGTTTGGAGACTAGGTGTAGAAGGACTGTTACAAAGTTCAGAGTTTGGAAACTTTTGTGCAGAAGGATCGTTGAAGAGAGCAGAGGTTGGAGACTGATGTGCAGAAGGATTGCTACAGAGAGCAGAGTTTGGAGACCGGGGTGCAGTAGGATAGTTACAAAGAGCACAGGTTAGAGACTGGGGTGCAGAAGAAATTTTGAAGAGAGCTTAGGTTGGAGACTGGGGTGCAGAAGGACTGTAGCAGAGAGCAGAGGTTGGAGACTGGGGTGTAGAAGGACTGTTGCAGAGAGCAAACGTTTGAGACTGGGATGCAGAAGTATCGTTGCAGAGAGCAGATGTTGAAGACTGTGTGTAGAAGGACTTTTGCTCAGAGCAGAGGTTGGAGACTGGGGTGCAGAAGGACTGTTGCGGAGAGCAGAGGTTGGTGACTGAAGTGCAGAATGACTGTTACAGAGAGCAGAGGTTTCAGACTGGGGTGCAAAAATACTGATACGGAAAGTAGAGTTTTTAGCCTGGGGTACAGGAGGACTGCTGCAGAGAACAGAGGTTGGATACTGGGCTGCAGAATGACTTTTACAGAGAGCAAAGTTTGGAGAATAGGGTGGAGAAAGATCTTACAGAGAGCAGAGGTTGGAGAATGAAGTGCAGAAGTACTGTTTCAGAGAGCTGAGGTTGGAGACTGAGTTGCAGAAAAATCGTTGCAGAGAGAAGAGGTTGGAGACTGGGTTGCAGAAGGCCTGTTACAGAGAGCAGACTTTGGAGACTGAGTTGCAGAAGACTTGTTACAGAGAGCAGATGTTGGAGACTGGGTTGTAGAAGGATTGTAACAGATAGCACAGTTTGGGGACTGGGGTTTAGAAGGATTGTTGCAGACAGTAGAGGTTTCAGACTGAAGCTTAGAACGTCTGTTACAGAGAGCAGAGGTTGGAGTCTGAGGTGCAGAAGAACTTTTTCAGAAAGCAGAGGTTAGCAATTGGGGTGCAGAAGGACCGTTATAGAGAGAAGAGGTTGGAGACTTTGGTACAGAGGGACTGTTACAGAGAGAAGAGTTTGGAGACTGGGGTGCAAAAGGACTGTTACAGAGAGCAGACGTTGGACACAGAGGTGCAGACGGATTGTTACAGAGGGCAGAGATTGGATAGTGGGGTGCAGAAGGACCATTACAGAGAGCAAACAATAGAGACTGAGGTGCAGAAGGACTTTTACAGAGAGCAGAGGTAGGAGACTGAGGTGCAGAAGGATCATTGCAGAGAAAAGAGTTTGGAGACTGGGTTGCAGAAGGACTGTTACACAAAGCAGAGGTTGGCAATTGGGGAGCAGATGGACCGTTACAAATAGAAGAGGTTGGAGACTGCGATACAAAAGGAGAGAGGTGCAGAAGAAGTGTTACGAGAGCAGAGTTTTAAGACTGGGGTGCAGAAGGATTGTTGCAGAGAGCAGCGTTTTCAGACTGAGGTGCAGAAGGACTGTTGTAGACAGCAGATGTTGGATTCTCGGGTGCAGAAGGATCATTGCAGAGAGCAGAGGTTGGAGACTAGGGTGAAGAAGGCCTATTAAAAAGAGCAGAGTTATAAGACTGGGGTGCACAAGGCCTGTTACAGAGAGCAGAGTTTGGAGATTGGGGTGCAGAAGGACTGTTACCGAAAGCAGAGCTTGGAGAATTGGTTGAAGAAGGATATTACAGAGAGCAGAGTTTGGAGACTGAGGTGCAGAAGAAGTTTTACAGAGAGTAGAGTTTGGAGACTGAGGAGCAGAAGGAAGTTGTAGAGAGCAGAGGTTGAAGACTGATGTCCAGACAGATTGTTACAGAGAGCAGAGGGTGGAGACTAGGGTTCTAAAGGATAATTGCAAAGAGCAGATATTGTAGACTGGTGTGCAGAAGGATCATACAGAAAGCATAGGTTGGAGACTGAGCTGCATAAGGACTGTTACAGAGAGCAGTGGTTGAAGACTGGGGAGCAGAACGATCGTTGCAGAGAGCAGAGGTTCGAGACTGAGGTGCGGAATGATCGTTGAGGAGAGCAGAGGTTTGAGACTGTGGTGGAGAAGGATACTTACAGAGAGCAGATGTTGGAAACTGGGTTGCAGAAGGACAGTTACAAAGAGCAAAGGTTGAAGACTGGGGAGCAGAAGAAATGTTGCAGAGAGTAGAGTTTGGAGACTACGTTGCAGAAGGACTGTTACCGAGAGAAGAGGTTGTAGACTGAGGTGCAGAAGGACTGTTACAGAGAGCAGCGGTTGGAGAATGGGGTACAGAAGAACTGATACAGAAAGCAGACTTTGGAGACTGTGGTGCAGAAGGACTGTTGCAGAGAACAGAGTTTGGAAACTGGGGTGCAGAAGGACTGATGCAGAAAGCTGAGGTTGGAAATTTAGGTGCCTAAGATTGTTACAGTGAGCAGAGGTTGGATACTGGGGTGCATATGGACTGTTTCAGAGAGCAGAGCTTGGAGACTGAAGTGCAGAAGAATCTTACAGAGAGCAGAGATTGGAGACTGGGGTGCTGAATAACTGTTGCAGAGAGTAGACGTTGGAAACTGAGGTGCAGAAAGATCGTTGCAGAGAGAAGAGGTTGGAGACTGGAGTGCAGAAGGCCTGTTACAGAGAGCAGAGTTTGGAAACTGGAGTGCAGAAGGCGTTTTACAGAGAGTAGAGGTTAGAGACTGGGGTGCAGAAGGACTGTTACAGATAGCACAGTTCGGAGACTGGGGAACAGAAGGATCATTGCAGAGAGCAGAGGTTTCAGACTGAGGTGCAGATGGACTGTTACAGAGAGCATAAGTTGGAGTCTGAGGTGCAGAAGGACTATTATAGAAAGAAGAGTTTGGCAATTGGGGTGCAGAAGGACCATTACAGAGAGAAGAGGTTGGAGCCTGGGGAGAAAAAGGATCATTGCAGAGAGCAGATGTTGGAGACTGGAGTGCAGAAAGATTGTTACACAGAGCAGAGGTTGGAGACTGAGGTGCAGAAGGACTTTTACAGAGAGCAGAGGTTGGAGACTGGGGTGCAGAAGGATTCTTACAGAGAGCAGAGGATAGAGACTGGGTTGCATAAGGAGTGTTACAGAGAGCAGAGTTTGGAGATTCTGGTTCAGAAGAACTGTTAAAGAGAGCAGAGTTTTGAGACTGGGGTTCAGAAGGATTGTTACAGAGTGCAGAGGTTTGATTCGGGTGCAGCAGGACTGTAACAGAGAGTAGAGGTTGGAGACTGGCGTGCAGAAGAACTGTTACAGAGAGCAGAGGTTGGAGACTGCAGTGCAGAAGGCCTGATACAGAGACCATTGGTTGGAGACTGAGGTGCAGAAGGATCATTACAGAGAGCAGAGGTTGGATAATGAGGTGCAGAAGAACTGTTACAGAGACCAGAGGTTGAAGATTGAGTTGCAGAAATATTGTTATAAAGAGCAGAAGTTAGAGACTGAGGTGCAGAAGGACTGTTGAAGAGAACAGATTTTGAAGACTGAGTTGCAGAAGAACCGTTGCCGAGAGCACAGTTTAGAGACTGAGGTGCAGAAGGTTTAATACAGAGAGCAGAGGTTGGATACTGGGGTGCAGAAGGACTGTTACAGAGAGCAGAGTTTGGAGACTGGTGTGCAGAAGGATCTTACAGAGAGCAGAGTTTGGAGACTGAGGTGCAGAAGGACTGTTGCAGAGAGCAGAGGTTGGAGTCTGAGGTGCAGAATGATCGTTTCAGAGAGAAGAGGTTGGAGACTGGGGTGAAGATGGCCTGTTACAGAAAGCAGAGTTTGGAGACTGGGGTGCTGAAGGCCTTTTACAGAGAGCAGAGGTTGGAGACTGGGGTGCAGAAGGACTGTTACAGATAGCACAGTTTGTAGACTGGTGTGCAGAAGGATATTATTGAGAGCAGAGTTTGGAGACTGAAGTGCAGAAGGACTGTTACAGAGAGCAGAGTTTGGAGACTTGTTTGCAGAATGATTGTTGCCGAGAGCAGAGTTTTCAGACTTAGGTGCAGAAGGACTGTTGCAGAGAGAAGATGTTCGAGAGTAGGGTGCAGAAAGACTCTTTCAGAGAGCAGAACTTGCAAACTGGGGTGCAGAAGGATTCTTGCATGGAGCAGAGGTTGGAGTCTGGGGTGAAGAAGGCCTGTTATAGATATCACAGTTTGGAGACTGGTGTGCAGTCTCCAAACAAGGATATTATAGAGAGAAGATTTTCGAGACTTAGGTGTAGAAGGACTGTTACAGAGAGCAGAGGTTGGAGACTGGGGTGCAGAATGATTGTTGCACAAAGCAGAGTTTTCAGACTGAGGTGCAGTAGGACTGTTGCAGAGAGCAGATGTTCGAAACGGGTTCAGAAGGAGTGTTTCAGAGAGCAGAACTTGGAGACTGTGGTGGAGAAGGATTGTTGCAGGGAGCGAAGGTTGTAGACTGGGGAGCAGAAGGACTGTTATAGAGAGCAGAGGTTATAGACTGGGGTGCAGAAGGCCTGGTACAAAGAGCAGAGCTTTGACACTGTGGTGCAGAATGATTTCTGATAGCTGGTGAGCCTTCTTCTGGACACCTTCTTTTCCGCAGATTCCATCAGGCCCTCTGTCTTCACCCTGCTCTCTTTTGGCTTTATGAGCACCTGTGACTTCCACAGTCACTCTAAGCCATGACTCCCAGGCCTATCTCCTTGGAACCTGTCCCGCTGCCCCCTGGAATCTCCTTGGAGAGACCCCGCAGGTACCCAGACTCCAGGCACAACATTCTTCGCTCCTTTCCTCTCCCCAGACACGCTCTATCTCATTTTTTTTATGTTTTCATGAGTGATCCCACTGCCACTTAGCTACCACACAGACCAGATGCCCTGTTGTATCCTCGTCACCAGGACTTCAAAGTGCTCCACCCAGGGCTCCTCTTCAGAGCTTTTCCC
Organism: Ictidomys tridecemlineatus; assembly: GCF_052094955.1. NCBI lineage: Eukaryota > Metazoa > Chordata > Mammalia > Rodentia > Sciuridae > Ictidomys > Ictidomys tridecemlineatus. Next base: position 49,346 of record NW_027522921.1, read on the forward strand.
CAAGCTCTAAATGTCACATCTTCAGTTACCAGATATTTACTTTTAATCTTGTTTTGGCACCCGATAACTCTCCCAGACTACATGAGGTATTCTAACCAAAGCACATGGACTGTAGAGACTATTATGGCTTAGAAATAAGGTATCCCCCCACCAAAAGCTCAGATTCAGCCACAGTAGCAGTGTTCAGATGTGAAATGATTAGACTGTGAGACTTGTGACCTTATCTGTGGATCCATCCATTTTGTGGGTTAATTATCTGAAAGGCCCACTGTACTGAGAGGAGTGTGGGCAGGTGGAGTGTGGCCGAGGACATTCCCTAAGGAATCACATCTTGTCCCCTGCAAACTGTCTCTTCCCGTCCCCTCACCCCCCCCAACCTTCTGGCTGCCATGAGCTAGGGACGCTTCCCCCCTTGTTCCTTTCCATTTCGGGGTCCCACCACATTTCAGGCTGGCAGCAATGGGTCAGCTGGCCCCAGACCAAACCTCCAAGCCAGGAGGCCAGAGTGCATCTCCCCCTCTGGGCTGTTCTGGTCAGGCCTGTGGTAATTGTGGCAACCGTGGACTGACCCAGGGAGTAGGTGTTATGAGTGGATTGGACCCACAACCGTTTCCTAAATCCACAGATTCTGTCATTTTCAGAGCTCAAGCCATTTCCTTTTGGATGGCCTGTTTCCAGCCTGCCCTCACCTACAATGCAGTCTACTAGTGATTATGGAGATTCTCCAGCCATCCTGGTTTTGCCCGTTTGCACACCACAGCTAGCTCCTAGGCAGCCAGACCCATAGACCTCCTGCTGCCCACTGAGGAGAGAAGAGAGATTTTCTGAGGACCCTGTTAGAAGTCCACTCTTATTTTTTTTTAAAGACCACACTCAGAGGGCGTGTTTCAGGCAGTCCTTCACATTTGTCTTTGAGAAATCAGACTCACAATGATTTTTGTGATTCTCTCCCAGGCTCCAATAACCACCGCTCTACTCCCTACTTCTCTGAGATCAACTTTTTAGCTTCCACAAAGAAGTGAAAAACTGCTATTTCTCTTTATGTGTCTGGCTTATTTCACTTAATATAATGTCTCCCATGAGCTAGTTTTAAATAGAAACTGCACAACAAATTATTTTATGTCAGATTTAAATTTTATTCTGAAGAGATAATTCGAAATGGTCACATATGTTTATGTAGGAAAATGTTCATTAAAATATTTATAGGACTGGAGATGATCTGAATCTTTAGCCAAAGGGGAGAGATTAAGTTTATTTAAGAGAGATGTAAGTTTATTGATCATCTCAATAGATGCAGAAAAAGCATTTCACAAAATATAGCACCCCTACCTGTCAAAACAGTAGAAACACTAGGGACAGAAGGAACTTTGTAAAAGCATTGTAAAAGCTATCTATGCTAAACCCAAGGCAGCATCATTCTAAGTGGAGAAAGGTTGAAAGCATTCACTCTAAAAACTGGAAGAAGACAGGGTGCCCCCTCTTTCACCACTTCTATTCAACTTCATCCTTGAAATTGCCAGAGCCATTGGACAAAAGAAAGAAATTAAAGGTATACAAATATGTCAAGAAGAATTCAAATATCACTCTTTGCTGATAGGATCATGTCATCTTCTTAAATTTTTTATTATAGCATAATTGTTCTACATAGAAGTTGGGTTGATTTGGAAAAGATCCTACGTGCATGGAATCTGATTTACACCATTCAGTCCCCACACCGCATCTCCCGCTCCTTCCCACCCCCATTCTCCTTTCTCTACTGATCTTTCTTTGGGTCATTTATCTGTTAATTTCTGACTGGTGCTTTCTACATATACATACAGGTGCAGTCCCCTGTCGTAGACTTCCATGTGCACATAACATGATCTGCGAAAAGACCTTTCACATTTCCTCCCTTCCCAAACCTCTCCGCCCTCTCATTCTCCTTCTACTCCACTGATCTTCCCTGTATACTTAAGATAGCCAGTCCAACCCCACTTCATCAACTTCTTTCCTCTATTTTGCTCTGGCCCTGAAAATTTCAGCATTGTACAGGAATATTTAACTTCTGCCTTTCCGAACACAGAGATCAAGATTGATGTAAAATGAGAAAAACTCTACATTGGAAAGCACTGAAGGCAACATTGACTGCTTCTGCAGATGATGACTCTGCTTTGTAAATTTTTTTCTTAACATTTGCAATGAAAATGAACTTCTCCAAAAATCCTATGTTTCCATAAAAGGACAACAGGAGACAGAGATTACTGAGGCAGTGAGAAATGACTTCACACCATGATGAGGTCGAATGGCTTTCTATTGGATTCTAGCAATTCTCTGGTTACTCCCACCCACCATCACCCCTGCCAATGTGTGCAGCTCCATGGGTCTTATTCCCTGAGACCAGTCCCACAGGTTATCATTCTCCAGGCTGCTTTTCATTCGATATTATTTGCCATGTTGCTGCAGATTAACAAGCCTGTTTGGGGTGCTCTCAGTCCATTCTCATCATGGTCTCTTTTTCTCTGTTTTGTAGCTATGACAACATTGGAAATGAGCAATCAATCATTTGTCACTGAATTCATCTTCTTGGGATGTTCCAACCACTCCAACCTACAGGGCTGGTTCTTCCTTCTCTTTCTGGTCATTTACCTGATCCCTCTCCTAGGGAACATGCTCATAATAGTGGCCACCAGGGTCAGTCCTGCTCACAACACTCCAATGTACTTCTTCCTCAGCAATTTGAGCTTCTTGGACATCTGCTACACACCCCCACCCTCCCAGTACTGCTGGTGAACTTCTTCTGGGAGAAGAAGGCCATTTTTTATGAGGGCTGCCTTTCCCAGATCTTTTTTTTTGGTGACAAGTGCTGGCACAGAAGGCGTCTTACTGGCTATGTGGCCAGAATGACTGCTGTGTGGCCACCTGCCGTCCTCCTCAGTACCCAGTCATCATGAGTGTGAAGGTCTGTGTTGGCCTGGTGACTGGGTCCTTGCTGTGTGGGCTGGTGAATTTGGTCACACACACGGTGCTGGCCATCACACTAACTCTGTGTGGGCCCCACCAGATCAGCCACTTTCTCTGTGACACCCCATTTCTCCTGAAGCTCTCCTGCACAGACACCTCTGTCAACGAGTCTGTGCTCCACGTTGTCAGTGCCACCATGGGCCTGAGCCCCTGCCTCTTCACTGCAGGCTCTTACGCACTTATCATGGCGGCCATCCTGGAGATTCCCTCTGCCCAGGGCAGGAGAAAGGCCTTCTCTACCTGTGCGTCCCCCCTCACTGTCGTGGTGATCTTCTATGGAACAGCCAACTTCCACTATGACAGGCCCAGAGAAGGCTGGACATGGACACCCTGGTCTCTTCTGTGTGGTGACCCCCATGTTGAAGCCCATCATTCACAGCCTGAGAAGCAACGAGGTCCAGAGTGCTCTGAGGAACCTGGCTTGGAGACAGACTTTATAGTGACATTAGAACTAGATGATGGTTTCATTCTAAAAAATGTCTTAGTTGTAGAAATATGTGAACTCTTCAGCAGCAATTATAAGAATGCTTTATGCGTACACAGTGTCTCATGACCACTGTGGTGCCCCTCCAACCAGGTTAAGCACACTGTGCTAAGTATGTGACACATTGTGACCTCACCTGGGTTCTCAAATCCACAGGTATTTCAGAATATTTTCATTACTTTTCTTTCCAAAAATAGCCTGTACCCAAAGCAGTCAATCTCCTTTCTCCCAATATTGCAGCTCAAGCCAACACTAGTGAATGTGAAGGGCTATGTGCAATGTGAGATTGACTTGTATTTTCCTAATGGATTTTTATTCTAAGTTTTATTTTTTTTTCTTAGAGAAGCTTCAAGATTTATGAAGATAGTTTAAAAAATGTTTAGGATAGTTTCAGGGGACAAAGGTCACTGAATACATATAAGTCTTTCTTTCTAAGTTTTAGACTTGTGGTAGGCACTATTGAGGTACAAATGAAGAATAAGAGGCAGTTCACACCTTTAAGAAAATAATCCAGTTAGGGAGACAAGGACAGAAAATACCTGGTAAATGGTAAGGGACAGTATCAATATCATTTTCCTAATGGATCTTGATTCTAAGTTTTAAATAAACACCATTTCTGTGTTTCTCCTTCACATGTGGAAAGGCCCATGTATACACTCGAGTTTCTGTGTATATTTTTAATGAAGTAATACCATACACGCCTTTTGGATCTGACTCCTTTCCCTTAGGATGTTTGTAATAGTCAGTTATATTGTAGCTTGTATTAGTATTTTAGTTTATTCCTCCTTATTGTGACTGATTTCCATCTTATGAAAATGCCACATTTCTTTGTTCATTTCCCACTGGATAGTAATTTTTACTTTGTGTCTGTGTGGGTGTCGTACTGCAGATTGAACCTGGAGCCTCCTGCACACTAAACAATGTTCTACCACTAGCCAAAGCCCAACCCTTTTAAAAATTTTGTTTTTAGACAGGGTCTTGCAAATTTGCCCAGGTTGTCCCTGAATTTGTGATCCTCCTGCCTCAGCTTCTTGAGTAGCTAGATTACAGACCTGCCTGGTCATTTTCACTTTTTGACTAATATGAATAAGATTCGTATATATAAGATGAACATTATATATAATATGAACATTATATGAACATTCATGTACAAATCATTGGTGGACAACTTTTTTATTTATCTTGAGTTTGTAAGTAGGAGTGGAAGAGGTGGATCGTTAACTCCACATTTAACTTTCTGAAGAAGTTCCAGATCATTTTCAGACCAGTGGAACCAGCTTACCTTATTATTAAGAGTGGTGAATAAAGCTTCTGATTTCCTCTCTCCCTTAACAACACATCATTATCATTCCTTTTATTGTGACAACCCTGGAATGTGTGAAGTGCTTCATCAAATGTGCTTTAGCTTTGCCTTTCCCTGATGGCTAATCATTCTTAGATCTTTTAGGAGTACTGTTAATGTGTCTCTCCTAAGCATGAGGAAAACCCCATTGTATTATGGAAAATTTTAAGTTTTAGAGACTTACCTCTTTATCTAATACTTTTATTTTTATTTTTGTGCAGTAAAATACTACAAGACTTTCAAGCTTGTTGTCTTTCCTCTATCTGTGACCGAAAGAGCTGTTTGATGACTCTTTTTTTCCCCTACTTTTAAACTCCATAGCAAACAATTTCTTCACCAGGTCATGAGCATCAGCAGGATAATAAAATTAAGAGGCACGAAGTCATACAGGGTTTGGTAAGGGATCAGCAATTAGCAGGAGTGGATCAGCTGAAGATAGTGGGGATGCTTTTAATATTGTGGCTTCTGATATCTGTCCATCTGCCAAAGTATGTAACATGAAGAAAAAACTTCATATGCCGTGCAAAATCCATCCCAATAAGTGTACACCCACCCTGACCCCTTCTTTCCCTAGAGGGAAGGGAAGGCAGTCTTGAGGTTTCAGCCACCCACAACTTCTTAGCAGAAATCTAACTCTGAACTTTGCTCACCCACATCCCAGAAGAGAGAGGACACTGATCTTCTCGCTGCATGCTGGGAACAGGTGATTGCCAAAACATTAATGAATCCAACAGCGAATTAACTGCTCTCCATTGTTGCAGTTGAACTCAAGCCATTGCCCTTGAGTTGTGTTTGCACACTGAGGAGTCCCAGAGCAGCTGCAGAGGAAAGGCTCGATGCATATTCCCAAATGGTCGGTCCAAGACTTCTATAAATGTCCATCACAGGAAAGTGAATTGTGAGAGATCAGAGGATTTTGACTCCTTCATGAGGCCACAGATATGCGACAGGCAACTTTCAGAATAACAGGTCCATTTTGTGGTGAATGGAGACCAACAGCCAGTTTTACCAAGAGCTTTCTTTGCAGCCCTGGTGCTAGTATGGAGAGCAGCAAGGGCCACACAAAAACCAGAAATCTATTGTCTCTGTGAGAGTTGCTGGTAATTTTAAAAAACACTATCCCAGAATCAGGATATACCTACACTTTAAAAACATATTACATTATATTGTACATATTTTCATTACCATGTTGATAGCATTTATGTAATGACCTATCGTAGTACCTTTTCTATGTGTGTCTAAGTTTCCACAGTACTACTTGTATTGCCAGAGTAGAAATAACTTCAGAGGTTATCACAAAACCTGAGGGATTTAGCATGATGCCTCCAGTACTGGAAGAAACCCAAAACATAACCAGAAATCATGGGATTCCAAAATTCCTTAAGTGAGATGATGTGTGTGGAAAATTATGTATGGTAAACAATAGATAATGCTAAGTGTTAATCCTCTGCTTTTGATGAGCAGGACAGAAAGAAATAATTTTTAGGGAGAAAATATAGGGACACATTCCCATTATGATACAATATAGCATAAAAATAGACCTACCAAAATATCTGTTTAAATAAAAATCATTATTGTAGAAGAAGTTATGTTTAGAAACGTATTCATTCACTAACTAGGGGTTTTCATCTTTATCTTACAAAACATGGATGCTTGGGGAGGGGAGTTGCAAGCTTTTTAATAACTGTAATAAATCCCTGAAGCTCGTGAGTAATGTACTTCATACACAACCCCCCTCCTTCAGAAATATTATATTTTGGGGTCACTCATAAGTGACTTCATTCTCAGTCACCTGACTTTGAGATGACTGATTGGGAAAGAAAGATGCAGACTTGCTTGTTCTGTGGGTACTGAGCCGATGGTCTCCATAAGGGATATGTTTAGTAGACAGGAGACACTGAGTTCCTCAGAAGCCGCTGGGCTATGCTGCCTTACTTATGCCCACAGAGGCTTTATTTTTTTCAGCAAGATATCTGCACCAGAACCACTGAACAGAAATGTCCTCTCGCCTCTATCAAGTCTCTGTTAGATCCTTTAGGTCCCACACAGTACCGTCTTTAAAGAATCTTTCAAAAACTCTGCTCCATGGATGTACTTGACAGACCTTTTTCATTCTTTAAACCGTTACTGAGTGCACATTTACACAAGGTGTTGCCCTAGTGTTTAGAACACAATTGAGAAACCCAAATAGGACCTGGAGGTGCGCATATTCAAGATGGAATGAGGGGCTTTGACAAGTATTAAGTTCTCCATTCCCAGAGCTGCCCAAGCAAACACTAAGGGAAAATAATGATAATTTGTAGATTACATAGAATTGTTACCAAGTTTCCTGCACATATTGAGTTCATCTTCCCATTAGATTGTAAGTTGGTTGCAGGACAGTGTCGGAGACCAGCTCCAACAGGGGGTCTCAGGAGACGAACGGATAGTTAGGAGTCGGCGAAAGAAGGGGTGGAGAAACAACACAGACACCAAAGTGAAGGTGTTGATCCCAATCTTTACTTGTGAAGTTGATCATATATACTTTTCATTTTGGCAGGCTTACAGTACTTTGTGGTTACAAAACAGGAATCATTATTCAAACAAAACAAAATTTTACGTAGCTACAATTAGAATAGAAGAATGTTTCTTGGCTTATGCATGAGCAAGCATTTGTACTTTCAGTTTGAGTTGTGCTTTGACCTGTTTCTGCTTAGTTAATTTTTAATAATAGTTACGAATGTCCCAAACTATTGGCCTATACCTTGACGATTCTTTCTTGACTTACTGACTGGAACTGGTGCCGTGGTTACGGCAAGTAGTTGATTTGTTATTACTTTTAATCAAACAAAAGTAAGAGCAAAAACCATTGTGCACAGGAACAAGAACTAGTTGCCCAGTACTAAGCACTAATCTATCTTTTTAACATTAATTTTCCTTCTATAGATTTTAATTTAATTTCTCAAAAACTTCCTTGACAGGAATACAGGGAGTTTTTCTTTAGGCATTAACAATTTACACTCCACAGCTGAATCATTGCATTTAGAGCAAACAGATCTATGCTTTAGAAGTAGTTGCATTAATTGGGAAAGTCACAATTTTTCCTTTATACTTAATGGTCATATGAGAAATCAAAACTATACTTATTAAAGGAATACAAAAACAAATCAGCCCATTCCCAGAAACATTCTGCGCTCCTCCAGAGGATGGATGCCTTGCGCCATCCACCTCAGTAGGGCCTTGCCATTGCCTGAGTCATGGGAGGGGTGCAGAAGGACAGGGATCAGATCTTATCCTCTTCGGGTTTCTTAGTAGATCTGGCTTAGGACTAAATTAGACCCTGTATAGGAACAAAATTTGTTTGAATTCAAACTAACCACCACCAAGAAAAGAAATTTTAAAATCCTAAATGGAAAAGAGAATTTTTTATTTTGAAGAATTTTATAACTAGAAGGCTCTGACATATCGTAAGAGGTAATAATTTGTCTTCCCTTTCTTCTTTATGCTAGAAGAAGCACAGGTGAAATAAAAAGAACTGAAAGAGCTGGCACAGTGGTGCACGCCTCTAACCCAGCAGCTCAGGAGGCTGAGGCAGGAGGATAGTGAGCTCAAAGACAGCCTCAGCAAAAACAAGGCACCAAGAAACTCAGTGAGACCCTGTCTCTAAAAAAAATATAAAATAGGGCTGGGGACGTGGCTCAGTGGTCAAGCCCCTGAGTTCAATCTTCGGTAACTGCCCCCATACACCCCGGCCCCAAGAAATAGAACTGAAAGAGATGTTAAATGCTGAATTGAGTGCTGAATCTCCAAAACAGGAGGGAGGCTTTTTCCTGGTGAATTTGTTAAGATTTTAAACCTACCAGTTAGGGGTAAGGGCATCCCTGCATGTTAGGTGAAAAAGCCCAGCCTCCGCCAAAGTGTGTCCTTGGACCAAAATCACTGGGAACACTTGGAACTCACTGACTGAGGCCAACTGTTCTGCACAATGACCTCTGATCTTTCCCTTGGCTCCAAGTACCCACACCACATGGAAGGATATTAGGACAACTCTGGGCCAGGCCAGATAGCTCATAGATTTCACAGTAATAAATTCACATTGCCACAAGCACCTGAAATCATTCAGATATTTTTGTGAATAAATTGACCTTGTACTGTGTGTGTGTGTGTGTGTGTGTGTGTGTGTGTGTTTTAAGCAATTTACTGGGCAACATGAAAATTGGATTTAAATATTTTAATAATTGCTTGTGCTATTGAGATCAAATAAGAAGCATTGTTTCCCTGATGTGCATAATTGTTTTCATGATCACACATTCTTCCTCGTTTTGGTCATGCCAATTTTTTTTTTTTTCGTTTGAGGAAATGAATCTCTAATGTTAGTCAGCAAAACATTTCATTTATTGCCAAAGCCAAAAAAAAAAAAGTTCTTCTTTTAAGACTCTGGACTTATTTAATTTATTTTGTTTATATTTAGATTTTAAAATTAGTTGTGCTTAACTGAAGCACAGACTTTCTATTGAAATTTAAATACTTTATCTTCTTAAGGCCCTGATATTTGGAATTTTAATGAAAGCTGTGTTGGCCTATTAATCATGTGCAATGAATTATTAGAACCAAAGACAAGAATGTCTGGGCATTGAAGATAATAAGACAGTTTACTAATATATGGTATTATCATCAGGTAACAAAGTATCACTACAAATAATAGTTATTACATGATAAATTTTCTGAGTCAATTTCTTTTTTGTTTCTTAAATCATAATTGTTAATACATATTAAATGTACAAATTAATGTACATTATGCGAATTAAAGGGATTCATTGATGTTTCCCTACTTGCATTAATATATTGTTCATTAATTTCAATTCTTTTTTCTGTAAAATGGGGATAATAGGTTATCTTATAGGTTGTTTTGTAAACCAAATAAGTTAATGCATGTAAAAGTCTTATAGGCATTTAATAAGTGTTAGGTGTTTATATCTAATGTGTGTCTCTATTCGTTACTCAATTTGAAAAATCCTTATTGGATTCAGGTATGTAAATATTTATCTTTTCAAAGAAATTCACTGAGTTTTGATAGAATGGATTATCCAAAATTCAATCTAATTTTTACAGAAAACATGCCACTTTTAAACTAAATTAAATAAGGTTTTTAAAGTCAGGCATTTATGTGTATTTAAGCAATCTAAGAAGACTCACACTCAAATTATTTTTCTATGAAATATGCCAAAGATGATTATGATGATTATGGTTATTATTATTGCAAAGCAGAGGGTTTACTATTAAGTTGATCTAATTCCTATGCTGCATTATATAAATTCTAAGAAGCAAGTACATATTGTGTCACAAAGTGTCATTCATGAGTTATGATTGTTAATAATGGATTCTAATGGTGACCATGATGATGATTCAATCAAATGCCCTACATTAGTAAAGAGCATAGAGGATAAGGAAAATTGTTTGGGTATCATCGTTCATTCTACCCCACACCCGTTACCTACAAGAAATTAGCCACTAAAACCAAGGAAAAACTTGTATGTAGATAAAATTATATAAACATACATTGGGAGATTTTTTTAATGCCCCATGAAATAGTATCTCCTGAACTGACCTTTATATTTAAGACCTTTACAATAGCAGTATACACAACTTCAGAGATTGCATTTATAAATCCCTAAACATTTACGTTTAGTTTTCCCTTTTACACATCCACAGACCATGTACCAATTTCCCATAGTAAAATCTGCTGGAACTGCCTTCTATGTGGAATTTTATTTCTTTTCCTGTAAACATCTAGAATTCTACCTATAAAAGAGATTGTCATATTGATCTTTTTGATACGGGGATTTAAAATAAAGTACATGTCACCTATTTCTAAATGACTTGAAGTTCATCCAGGTAGTTGATAGAGAAAAAAGAGAATGTAAGAAATGTCAAGTACATGTAGCTTCCAGCTCCATTTCAAAGTTGATTTATTGTAAATTAATGCTAATAAGGTAACCTCTTGTTTAGGGAAATTATTTAGAGAAAGTGATACCTATAACTGAACTAGATAGTGTGGTGTTTTTAGTCATTTCTGGATAAACTTTTACTACAATTTTCGTGAACACCAAGTATCACAGGAATCCCTACTTTCTCTATTTCCTTCTCTGCTTTCTCTATTCTACTGGGGGATTTCATATTCACCCTTTGCTGTAACAGTGGCCTTCAAGACAATGACTACCAAATCCACACCTGCAGTTCTAGGCTGTCTGTGAAGGGCATTTCCACGTGATTATCCCACAGATAACTCACATTCAACATTACTCAAATCAAATCCACCAAAGCCTCCTCTACATCTGCTATTCCTCACATATTTCTGTTTTCCTGAGTGATCCCACCAGCTAGCCAGCCTGCCCAAACTGATTTGTTGTCTTTACCGTGTCCTCTTCAATAAGGACTTTAAAGTTCTCCATATCCTTCTCCATGAGGGCTTCAGAGATTTTCTCCCACCTTCAACACAGCACGTCTTCAGGTACAGACCACTTCATTTTGATCTTGTTTTAGCACTCAGATCACTCTTTTGAACTAAACAGGCGTGTCTAAAACCTGGGGAACCAGGTTTCACAGTTATCAACCCCTGCTCTTTGGACTCACACACACAATTCCATGAGTGGTTCTATCTGCGTGTTCTAGACCTAGAGATCTGATGATTTTCTAAAACCCAGTCTATCTCCCTCCAGATGTCCCTGTTTTCAGTCTGCACTCACCTGAAAGAGATTTATGGTCCCCTATTGTTGATACTCTCCAATCATTGATGTCCATGCTCATACCCAAGCCTGTCTTCAGGAGACACACCTGGGCTCTCTGGTGGCCCATGGCATGGTGGGAAGTGGGACGTTTTCTGAGGTTTCTATTGCCAAGTACCTTGCTTAGAAACCAGGCCTGACACAGCTACACAGAGCCTAGTCCCGGCCCCATAGGCTGATACCCTGCCACCTCCCCTGAAGTAGCAGGCTCCACAGAATGACCCAGGTCTTGGCAACATCCACTGGTACTATCTCACCAGCCCCTTGAAGCCTAGCTGGAGTCTCCATAGAAACAGGGTAAATCTCTATGGAAATGGGCTCCCTCCTCACGCCCCAGTGTCATGCAGCACTCAGAGAAGCTCAATAGTGGGGGTCTTTCCATTTATAGCAATTAGGATAACCAAGTGTTCTGAGCTTGCTGAGCCTTAGATGGCAGATTCCTGCTATATTCTTTGATATTTCTGACATCAATGTTGCCTGAGATGCCAAATTGCCATCCCACTAACTATAAGACAGTGTTCTCAGTCAAGACCAATCTCACAACCAATAACACACACACACACACACACACACACACACACACACTCACACACACGCACATGCACACGTCCATGCATCATGGTGAGCAAGGCTTTGTATCTGTGATACAGACCGAATGCACCCACCAATCACATTCATTGCTTCAAACAGATCGTGATCAGGAAACAACTGATGTCACTTGTAAAATGTGATATGTCCTGGACTATCACTGTGGTAAAAAAGAAGTGGAGAAATGCAAAAAATGGGAGAAAATACTTAACCTCTTAGAGATCTAAAAAAATATTTAGATGTGGTTCCAACAAATCCTGAGTTAAAAATCATCTTGAAAAAAACGCTTTCACTTCTATTTATCAGTTTACTTACTTACTTACTTATTTACTTACTTACTTACTTACTGCAGTACTGGTGATTGAACGCAGTGGCACTCTACCATGAAGCTATATCCCCAGCCCTTTCAATTATTTAGGGCGGGGGGCCTTGCAGAGTTTCAAATTTATGATCTTTTTGCCTTAGTCTCCCAAGTACCTGGGATTACACGCAGGTACCACTCTTCCCCATTAATTACTTATTTTTAAAATAAGGCTATTTTTAAAAATTGAACTATAATTTGTACTCAAAGAATGCACAGATCTAAAGTGTACAGGTTTATAATATATATATATATATATATATATATATATATATATATATATATATATATATACTACCAAAAATCAGGATATAAAAAATTTCCATCACTTTAGAAAATTCCTTCATGCTTCAACTAATATCACCCCTGAGCTCCATAAAAAAAAAGACCATCATTATTACTTGACAATTATAGCTGTTTGCTAATTTTTGAACTTTATTTAAAGGAAACATACAGTATATATTTTGTATCTGGCTTCTTTCACCCTGAAAATTTTTTTAGATTTGTTCATGTTATTAATATTCCAGTATTTGTGTTTCTAAAGTAACTGAATTATTCCACTGCATGATAAACCGTGATTTGTCTTTTGTCCTTCTGCTGAAGGCATAATATTTGTTTGAGTTATTATGAATTTTTACACAAGAATTTTTGTGAATTGTGCATTAATTTCCTTGGAAATATGCTAGGAATGGGATTGTTTTGAATAGAATAACTACATATTGAACTAAATTAGAAATTACTAAATATTTTTGAAAAGTAAGTGTATAGACTTCAAATTTCACCTTCAGTATCTATCAAAATAGCTAGAAAGCATGTTGTTTTCATCATATAATAACCAAAAAGAGCAGAAGAAAATGCAAATTAATGACTTTCCTTGACTTTATTAGGGATGAAGATTATAAGGCAAACAACTAACCGAAGTCTGGGGAGAGATAAGCAACCAAAATAATTCAGGCATTTTTTAACTATGGAAGAACCCACAAGATACATAGGAGTTTATTTATACAAAAAAACTCAAATAAAAAATAGTTAATGGATTGCTAAAGACTAAGTATAGACTAGTTTAAGAGCATAAATACCCAGAGGGCTATAGACATAAGATGTTTGTATTTTTTCTTTTTCTCCATGGATTCCACCAAATGTTCCCAGGAAGATAGTGAAGTATTCTGAGAAAGTGTCTTTAATGGTATTATTTCTTTGATAGGTGGAGGGACAAAGAGCAGCAACAGCAGCCAAAACTCCTCCCAGACCCATTTCCTGATTTTTTGCATAGAACAAAAGCTGTAATCTTCAGGGGCAAGAGTAACAGAAACTGTTACATTAGGACACTCAACGGAAAACCTTTGCAGCTATGGAAAGGAACAGGCTGAAATGTCTAATGTCGGGAGGAATAAGAACTAGGCTCAGCCAAATTGCTAGAAAGTGGGTCACTGTGACGGCCATATCCCAGTGACTGAGTTTACAGTACATAAGGCAGGGCTTCCTGGAAACATCAGAAATCCCTTCTCTGTTTCCCACTAGTCCACTAACATGCATTGACTGAAAATAACAGTAGAATACAGCTGAGAATTCTTCAAGAAATAGATTATGTCTGGAGAACAGCGAAAATAGAATACACAAAAGCAAGCAGGGAACAATATTAACAAACTGAACGCAGCCATATAGAATAAGGATAACATTACAGTCAATTGAGATCAATCCCAGAATGCAAGGCTGGTTCAATATTCAAAAATTCAATCAACCGAATTTCCATAGTAACAGACTAAATAAGAAAAAATATAAATCATTTAAATAGATGCAGAAAAAATAAGAAAATTCAATATCTATTTATGATAAAAACTATAACTAAATGAAACTAGGAGCAAAGTCCAGTGGTAGAGTGCATGCTTAGTATGCATAAGGCTCTGAATTCAAAACCCATCACACATACACTAAAAAAAAAAAAAAACTACTAGTAAAAAATGGATAGACATTTTCTAACTTGATTAAAGGCATTGAGTAAATGTAATGTGCCAGACACATAGCTTATATTATCTCATAATTTTTTCAGCAGTTGTGAAATAGACATCATTAATATTTTAAGCAAGTAACAAACTGAGGAATAGAGATGAGCTGACTTTTTTACAAACAACATCTAGTAAACAACAGATGGATTTCAATCCACATCTATCTGGACCAAGAGCCTACTGTTTTACTATACTATTTTTCATTTAAGATTGAAAAAGAAACAGAAATTATAGTTAAAATCATTGGATCACGGATTAGCATGGGTAACATGATAGAAAATCAGTAATTGTATGAATCTTTTTTTTTCAGGAAATGTAATGTTTGGTGAGGTAAATCTTATAATACAAAAGAAGAAAAATACCTAAGTATATATCATTTGTCAAAATTTCTTGTATCTTATAAAACTTAAAAAATAAAAGTTTCTACTGAAAAAAAATAGATCAATGTATTTAAAAGCAGGTGACTTATAATTTTACTTTTAAGAAATAATCAGAGATGATCACAGATACATATGTATGAAAGCTTCTATTCCAATATTTATGATAGTAAATCGAATGGAAGGTTTCTATGTTCAATAAAAAGGGAGATATTAACTTACTTTAATGTTAGAAAATTAAGATTACAAGGAAAACAACTAAATAAAGTACAACAATATTGGAAAATTTTGCTTTGGATATTTTAAAGATAGATAGAGGTAGAATGGGATGAATGAAAAGAGAGCTTTGATTTTGAGACCTGTTCTATTCTTCTGGATAACTTTCTACATTTTCTTCATGTTTCCACAATGAAAACTTATTACGTGAAATAACAGACATACAAAAAAGAATTCATCACAGTGAAGCACAGTGTTAGGAGGGAGATACTGCAGATTCAATGAGACACAGGGGTTTATAGCTGGTTTTGCATTTTGACCAAGTCTCCATTTATTCTTACAAAAGAGTACCCATGCAAAAGTCTGTGAGAAGTTATGCTCTCTCTAAAGTCACTCCTATACATCTCTTTCCAGAGTCCAGGCATCTCTGTATACAATATTATTTGCCATGTTGCTGCAGATTAACAAGCCTTTTTGGGGTGCTCTCAGTCCATTCTCATCATGGTCTCTTTTTCTCTGTTTTGTAGCTATGATACCATTGGAAATGAGCAATTAATCATTTGTCACTTAATTCATCTTCTTGGGATTTTCCAACCACTCCAACCTACAGGGCTGGTTCTTTCTGCTCTTTCTGGTCATTTACCTGACCAAACATGCTCATAATAGTGGCCACCAGGGTCAGTCCTGCTCTCCACACTCCAATGTACTTTTTCCTCAGCAATTTGAGCTTCTTGGACATCTGCTACACATCCACCACCCTCCCAGTACTGCCTGTGAACTTCTTCTGGGAGAAGAAGGCCATTTTTTATGAGGGCTGCCTTTCTCAGATCTTCTTCTTGGTGACAAGTGCTGGCACAGAAGGCGTCTTACTGGCTGTGTGGCCAGTATGACTGCTGTGTGTCCACCTGCCGTCCTCCTCAGTACCCAGTCATCATGAGTGTGAAGGTCTGTGTTGGCCTGGTGACTGGGTCCTGGCTGTGTGGGCTGGTGAATTTGGTCACACACACGGTGCTGGCCATCACACTCACTCTGTGTGGGCCCCACCAGTTCAGCCACTTTCTCTGTGACACCCCATTGCTCCTGAAGCTCTCCTGCTGAGACACTTCTGTGAACGAGTCTGTGCTCCAAGTGGTCAGTGCCACCATGGGCCTGAGCCCCTGCCTCTTCACTGCAGGCTCCTACGCACTCATCATGGCGGCCATCCTGGGGATTTCCTCTATCCAGGGCAGGAGAAAGGCCTACTCTACCTGTGCGTCCCCCCTCACTGTCGTGGTGGTCTTCTATGGAACAGCCAACTTCCACTATGTCAGGCCCAGAGAAGGCTGGACATGGACACCCTGGTTTCTGTGCTCTTCTGTGTGGTGAGCCTCCTTTTGAGCCCCATCATTCACAGCCTGAGAAGCAACGAGGTCCAGAGTGCCCTGAGGAAGCTGGCTGGAGGGTGTGCATCCCTTTGCATGATCAAAGTCTAGACCAATCTTCAAACTGGAGTATACAGTTATCTGAAAAAAGGTGCCTCCCAGGGACTTGTAGGCACCTGGTTAGAGAGTCTGTATCTGGAGCTTCAACTCCAACTCTGGCTTTTAAAATCTCTGATACTCTTTTCTCTCCTGTCTTTTCACAAACACCCTTTTCCCACTTTCAGGTTCAAGTGTGTCTGACACCTTGTGTGGGTGTTCAGCACCATCTTTTTCCTTCTTTGTTCTCCCCACACCAGAGGGACAGAAAGTACAAGAACCTCGTTTCCCACACTCCCCTGCCTGCAGGCCTTAATTTTAGGAGGTTCTGTCAAGATCAGCCAAACACTAGTCAGAGAGGAAGAAAAGAAAGGAAGAAAGCGGGTTCTTTTGGATCCCATAGCAGCAGCAGCAAACCAGCCCTGTAGAGGCAGGAACTAATCTCCTTGGTGCCAGGAGCTGTGTGTGCTGGCTCCTAGACAGCTGTTCCTGAATGTGGGTCACAGTAGCATGGAATGAGTGTCTATTTCCAGGGAAGTTAGGGTTTCCATATATGGAGTAGTGTCACCTGCCCTATTTTCATTTTTTCTTTCAGATCTCCCAAGAATTTTATAACTTTTTTCTGTATTAACTTTCTCTACTCTAAGATATCAAGAGTCGTTCTTCATCTCTATCTGACCACGGTGGCACTGACCACAATAGTGGTTTACATCAGAGATGGTTCTAGATAACAGATCTGAGAAGGTAGGTTGGATGTCTGACCTGAGAGAATTGAATATGTTGATAATGTCACAGCCCATTAGAAAAGAGACCTGATAATTCCTGGTATGCAATGACCCAACAGATACTTTAATTTATCCTGGCCTGAAATCAAATGTCTATGGAAAACTGAGCTTTGGAATAACACCATCAACCTTCAGGGTGGGAATGAACATTACAACATGACTACAGACTACTGTTACTGACTGGAGTGGGAGACTTACAGAAAGAAAATGATAGGTTCAAGCATTATATTCCTCCTTCAAGTCAGGTTCAGATCATCAGAAATATTTTCTCTCTGGAAACTGATAAAGGTTAATATCAGAATAAAACATCTGATTCTCCAAATTGCAGAAGTACAAAGAAAATTATAAATCCACAATTTCTCCAGGTCTCTCTTATGTCAATTAGGACATTAATGAGGGAATGATTGAGACCCTGTTAATTAGAATGGCAAAATACCAGTGAAATTAGACAAATCTCAGAGCCTTGAATCCTGAAATCTCCATTAACCCACTTTGCTATAAGAAGCAGCCCCTCCTCCCCCAAAGACACTAGTTTTCCCTAAATTGAAGACCCTATGGTGACTCTACCTGGGCAGTTGTCTTTTTTTTTTAAGAGAGAGTGAGAGAAAAGAGGAGAGGTGAGGAGAGGGGAGAGAGAGAGAGAGAGAGAAAGAGAGAGAGAGAGAGAGAAAGAGAGAGAGAGAATTTTTAATATTCATTTTCTAGTTCTCGGCGGAAACAACATCTTTGTTGGTGTGTGGTGCTGAGGATCAAACCCGGGCTGTATGCGTGCCAGGCAAGCGCATTACTGCTTGAGCCACATCCCCAGCCCAATTATCTTTAAGATGCTCATCCATCATCCCACATTGTCAACAGACTCTTAATTGGGGTCTGATTCTAGAACGCCTCAGGTAAGAGTATAAAATATAGCCAGGAGAGTATAAGGGTCACACCAAAATAAAAGGTAAATATTTTACGGTATTTTGTTAATAGGAGCCTTAAGAATATATAAGAGAATTTGTTTGAGTCTTCTAGACAAAAGAAGTCAGGACATATTGCTGGATCATCTTGAATGCAGTCACAGGGACGTAATCACCAGAAATGTTAGGGCCAAGGATTTTCCTGAGCCACAGGGAGTGGCTATTAGACTCTCTTTGGTTGATGGACTGAAATCTGGACTCAGTGTTTGCTTAAGTTCAATGACCAATATGATCCTGAAATAATGGAGAGTATGGTGATCAGAAATAAATAAGGTGTTGGATGGCTTGTTATGTTACCCTTTCCCTGGCCTCACAGCTGGATCTGGAGGAGGGCCTGGAGTACCAGCCTTCACCAAGGCCTCGTGGACATGCGTTCAGAAGGCAGCACCAGATCCTTGTGAAACTCACAGCCGCTGTCCTCGGCAGCCTGGGAAGACATTAACAGATGGCATCGTTGAAACGGGCTCCCTGATTTCAGTGAGAATAAGGGGACCCTGAAGTAGAAGAGGCCATGTGGTGCAGCAGTGATCAGAACATTTGAATCTGTAGAGATTTTTGACAGTGGTAAATGATCGTGGTATTTATAGATGGGAAAAAATGGGCACCCTCCTAGAATAGTGCCTGTCCCATGTAATGTGAAACTCTTCTTTTCACACTTCATTGGTGCATTGTAGTGGTCCATAATGGTGGGATTTGCTGACACATATTTGAACATGCACACAAAATAACTGTGAACTTTAGCCAATATCATTCCAATATTTCCCTTTTCCTCACCTCCTCCCCTGGTGCCTTGACTCTACTGATCTTCCTTCAACTTAAATGATGAGACTCCCTTCCCAACGTTCTTTCCTTTTCCCCCTCTAGCTTTAACAGAAGAAAAACATACGGCCCTTAACTTTCTGAGTTGCTTATTTCCCTTACTGTTCTGAAGATCCATCCATCTTCCAGCATGACATAATTTCGTTCTTCTTTATGGCTGAATGAAATTCCAGTGTGTATATACCAGATGTTCTTTATCCACTCGTCCACTGATGTCACCTCGGCTGGTTCATGGGCATGTATGTGTCATTATAGTATGATGACTTCGATCCGCTGTGATAAATACCAAGCAGAGGTAGAGCTGGGTCGCAGGGTGGTCCATGGCTACTCCTGAGGAGCCTCCATCCCGATTTCCGTGGTGGTGGTGCTGATTTACATGCCCATCAACAGGGTGAGAGTGCTCCTTTCTCTCCAGTTCTCTCCTTGTCACACTGGTTTCTGTTTGTATTCTTGGTGGTTGCCTTTGTCACTGAAGTGAGATGAAATCTCAGGGTAGTCTTGACGTGCAAGTATTTTCATATATTTGTTGGCCACTCACATATTTTTTTCTAAGACGTGTCTGTTTAGTTCATTTAGTTTCCCATTTGGTAATTGGGTTATTTGATAATCGGGTTATTTAATAATTGTGGGTTTGATGTTAAGTTTTTTGAGTTCTTTATTAATATTCTGAATATTCATCCTCTTTTAGAAGAGCACCTCATAAAGATTTTCTCCCTTTCCGTAGGTTCTCTCTTCATATTCTAATTGTCTCCTTTGCTTTGCAGAACCTTCTTAATTTGATGCCATCCTATTAGCTAACTTTTGATGTTATATCCTGGGCTTTGGCATCCTATTGAGAAAGTCATTGCCTCTGCCTGTAGGTTGGAGTATTGAATTTGTTTTTTCCTAGAAACTGCATAGTTTCTGGTCTAGTGCCAGGGTCTTTAATGCATTTTGAGTTAATTTTTTGCAGGGTGAGCGATAGTTCAGGTCTCATTCTTCTGCATTTGGACAGGGGTGTAGAAAGACTGTTTCAGAGTAGATGTTAAAGACTGGGGTGCAGAAGAACTGTTACAGAGAGCAGAAGTTGGAGACTGAGGTGAAGAAAGACTGTTACAGAAAGCAAAGTTTGGAGACTGGGGTGCACAAGGATCGTTGCAGAGAGCAGAGTTTTCAGACTGAGGTGCAGAAGGACTGCTGCAGAGAGCAGATGTTGAAGAGTGAGGTTCAGAATGAGTGTTGCAGAG